>NC_057421.1:39825000-40017991 GCF_019457755.1 Venturia canescens
CTTCCGTGTTTCCGTCACGCCTGGATTCGAGCAATTCTATAATAAAGAAGAGCGGGCATGAAGGAAAAACAAAAGTAAAATGAAATTAGATTGAAATGACAAATGTATTATTCAATTTTTAATTGTTTTAAACCAAATTACAAAAATAAAGGCTTTTTATTTGAAATCGAGTTTTTCCGCTTTATTTTAATCGCATGTAAAATTTTATTTCTGGTATTTTTCTCCACACAAAAAGAAAATAATTTTCGCAGAATTAATTATGATGAATTTCGCAATGAATTTAAGCTCGCTTTTATTTGAATAATGATAGTTTCGCTTGCAATAATAATTTTTCAATAATTCTCGCCAACGCTGGTCTTGATAAATTTTTAATTAATTTTGTTTGATAATTCGATCATTTGATAATTTGATAATTGAGCTATAATTCTTAGAAACTCACTTTTTGACTCTATACAATCCAAATTAATTGTTCGAGTGGATTTTTCTGATCGATCTCACTCTTTTGACTTGATATAATTCAAATAAATTGTTTTCAGTGAGTTAAATTTGTTTTGAATAATTTATTTAGCTCAAAATGATAAATGACTCGAAATTGTCTCGTTTTGAGAATAAAGAAAATTTGTTTGATTTTAATGATTTCTACTGAATTTGATCACCACTCAGAAAACAATAACTCATTGATGGAAAAGAATCCACCCAGAGATCTTGAGACAGAACGAACCCGAACTGTCCCGGCCCCTCTGGCGTGGAAAGGTAGGAGTCCTACCCAAGAATCTTGTGACCGAACGAAATCGAACGGCCACGGCCCTCTTGGATAGAAAAAGGATTGGAAATCTACCAGGAATCTTGAGACAGAACGGAATCGAACTGTCCCGGCCCTCCTGGATAGATCGGAAACTCTCACCTAAGAATCTTGAGTTCAAACGAAATCGAATGAACCCGGCCCTCTTAGCATGAGAGAGGAAAGGTGTTATTCTATTTGAATTTTGAGTGGGATATCAGCGATGTTATTTGGCTCTTTGTTTTTATGAGCGATTTTGAAAATAAGCGAAAATTTTATGTTTCTTTATTCTTTAAATTTGAGCGAGTTCACGCGGCGAGATCCGGAGGCAAGACTGGCTTTTGGTTATGGCATGCGAGTCGACCTCTCAGGGATTCGAGACGTGACTGGCTCCTAGCGTGGCGAGATTCGAGACGAGACTAGCTACCGGAGCCTCTGCGCCGGGGTTTTTATACCGTCTCAAACAAAGGAAATAATAATAATAATGCGCTTGGACTTTGTCCCTTACTCTAATTCGCTGCGCGACTTAATCTCGAATCAGGGACTCCCACTCTAAATTCTCTGATTGGTGCGCTAACTCCCCCGCGTGGGTCCCAATTGGCCGAGTCGAGCCGTAGTCACACTGCGCATGTGCAAAAATTTAATATAATTTAATAAAACCAATTTTTATTGCTTCTACGCACATTTCGCGTCTTTCTTCATTATTTTGTTTTATTCTTAATTGATTTTATCCACAAGAATCTTTTATTTCGTTTCGATTAATTTATTTGTTCGTGATTGCGTCTATTGCACGTGCCTGTGAAAGTAGGTCATCGCGCATGCGCATTGTGTACGCTCGATCTTTCAAAGAAAAGTTTTCTTAAAAAATTAAATAATTTTAATCTGAAATTTTCACCAAATTGCCCACAATACGTTTCTTTAACGATCCGCATCATTATTTTCAATAAGAAAGAGTTTGTTTAATTGAAATTGAATAAAATAAAGAATTTCACGAATCTAGGGAATTTTGTGGAATCGAAATTGAGTTGGCAGCGCTGAGCGCCTCGCTTCCCGAGCGCCGCTTCGCGAAGTGACAGTTTTTCAACATGGCCGCCGGTGTAAATACTCGTGCGTACCATGGCGTCAAATAAAAATAAAATAAAGTTCTCGAGTCAGTGTTTCGCTTCAATATATGATACAATACCAGTGAACCAGTTAAACGTGGTATGAGACACCGATGCCCGTTTTTAAGAAACTTGTGGATTTCGCGGATTGTGAAAAAAGTGTTGAATACACTTTTAGGTGGTATATTCGATATGAGACAAAAATTTACACAATCCGCGGTATCTTTTCTATGAGTTTCTCAAGAATGCACTTTGGTGCCATGTCTTATTATAAAGAAATCGATCAATAAAAAATCAAAATGAAAAATGAAACTTTTTCTACTTTGGATATTCTAATACGACTTCATGATTCTTGAAAAACCCAGATCAATCCATAACCGTTTGGGGTAAAAAATTTATTTAAAAAATCTGATAAGATTCTCATGAGCTGAAATTGTATGAAAGGTAAAACTTTTCTCTCCCTTCAAATTTAATAATATAAAACCTCATTGTTTCAGAGTTATGAAAATCAAGGTACTTGAAGTTCCACTGGAAATTGGATGCAGGAAAGTGTAAAAAAAAATCAGTGAATAAAGAATCACCGACGCAACTCTTTTTACTTTTGAAATATTCTGTAAAATCTAATATTTCTCGCGATACGCGGGAATTATAAATTTTTTTTTCTGCTAAAAATGCGATGATTGAGCGAACAAAAATCGATTCCAATAAAAATATTGAATCTAAAGTCTCAGCTTTTGAGAATTCGATCGCAGAATTGAGGACAAAAAATTTTATCTGGAAACGCGGTTCAATTGAAACGAACCAAAAGTCAACATCTTTTGAAACTACGTAGCATCTGTAAAAAGAGTCGTAGTGACTGTTCGAATAACCCACAGTAGAACAAAAAAGAGCGTGGAAACTTTTTTGGACTTTTGTCCGGAAATTTTTCCCCGGTAGTAAAAACACTTGAAAAACAGTAAAAAAAAATAGTGACAAGTAAAAAAATGGAGCATTCCTTCGTCAAGCTTCCATTTGAAAACCATTCACGCCAAATTTGTGTGTAATTTTGATAGTGAATTTGTGCATAAAATCAGAATAACAATCTCTTAATCGCCACATCATTCTGGGAACGCTTGAGATCTAAAAACTTTTTAGCCGGTACCGTTGGAGGTGTAATACGATTCTCTGCAGAAACCGAAATTCATTCGGCATTCTTGGCTATGATAGAATGATGTCATATTTTTTTTCCTACCGCGATCATCCTACTATGTTATTGTAGCAATAAATAACGGGGAAGAAAATTTTGAATTTACTGAAAATATAGTAAAGATTATTCAAAACTAAGTCATTTAATACTTGGCGTTCTTTTTTTACTTTTTTAAAGTATTTTTACAGTGTAATTTAAACTCACAAGACACCCGTCGAACGGACGCATCGACGAGCGACCCTCAAGCCACGCGTCCTACAGCCGTAAAATTCCTCATGGCAGAAGATTTGTTAGATGGACCAGCGGACAAATAATCACTTTACGAGCACCCGAACTCGAAAACGGTTTTGGACGTTTTCTGATAGATACCGGAGCCGATATAAATATTGTTAAATTGCAAGCATTAAAACGCAAATCCATAATTGCGGGTCATGAATTTTTAACATTATCGAGAATAACACCAGATAAAATTCATACACTAGGATCAATCGAATTAACGTTATTCGATAAACCAGCAAAGTTTAAAGTACTAAACGAGAATACTGCTATCCCCGTGGACGGAATTATAGGAATCGAGTTCCTTTAAAACGAAAAAGCCAAGATATCTTTTCATTTCAAAATGCAGTCGTCACCACCTCGAAACCCATAAACCCGATACCGTTCGAGAACGACTCCGAAAATGTCATGGAAAATCCAAACACTATACGAAATGTAACGAAAGATAACGAAGAAACATCATTTATTTTGAAAGTTTGGACTCGCATGAAAGTCCCAATTAAAGTAAATAACACAAGTTTAAAAACGGGATTTCTCCCACGAATTCCAACTCCGGAAAATATTTTTATGGAAAACGCAGTCGTCACAAACGAAAATGGAACATGTTATCTTTACGCGATAAACGCTTATGAAAACGATGTTCAAATCGATGTACTTTCTCAGGAATTAATTCCATTTGAATATTACGATTCAGAAGATTTCTCTGGTCATGAGAGTGATGAGAGTACTGAGGAAAACCTCATTAATAGAGTAGAAAGAATACGCGAATGTCTCGGTTTAGATTACTTAAATTCAGAAGAAAAACAACACGTTCTTGAAATAATCAAGGAATATCCTCACTTGTTTCATTTACCTGGTGACAAGCTACTCGCTACTACAGAAATAAAACATACCATACCCACTACGGACGAACTACCCGTGACAATCAGACAATACAGATTTCCCCCTGCTCATAAAGAAGGTGCATGACTTAATTTTTACAGATTCATAAGTAGTTCTTTTAATTATAAAAAAATAGCAAACAACGAACTTAGTCTTGAATATATTGTCCACTGTGCTCTATGACCTTGCGCCATCTATCAGGTAGCATACGGATGCCGTCACGAAAGAAACTTGCAGGCTTCGAGGCGATAAAATCATCGACGAATTTACGCACATCATCCAGCGTTTTGAACTGTTTATCCTCTAAGCCGTGCTGCATTGACCGGAACAAATGGAAATCAGATGGTGCCAAGTCTGGTGAATATGCCGCATGCGGGAGAACTTCCCATCCCAAATTCAAAAGGGTTTTTTGAGTCGCGTAAGTAACGTGAGGTCGAGCGTTGTCATGCAACAGTATGACTTGCCGGCTTCCTTGCCCAGTAAATGGCCTTTTTTGATCCAATACTTCGCTCAATTTGTTCAACTGTCAACTGTAGCATTCTGCTGTCATCGTCTGACCAGTTTCCAGAAATTCATAATAAAGCACACCCTTCTTGTCCCACCAGATACACAGAAGAACTTTCTTTAAGTGGCTGTTCGGTTTCGACGTCGATGTAGAGGGTTGCTCGGGATCTTTCCACGATTTTTACATTTGGATTCTCGTAAAAGATGTACTTCTCATCACCCGTTATAATTTTCTACAAGAAGTCTTTTTTTTTGTTGCCGGGCAAGTAGTGAAAGACACGTGTTCATACGTTGACCTAGGTTGTGTTCGGTCAACACATGTGGGGCCCATCTTCCAAGTTTATGAATGTTTCTCATTTGGTGGAAACGCTTGGAAATAGCTGTTTGGGTGACTTCTTATTGAGCTGCAAGCTCTTTTTGTGTTTGCGTTGAGTCCTCATCTAGTAAAGCTTGCAATTCCGCATCTTCAAACTTTCGAGGCTGCCCAGGGCGCGACTGGTCACTAAGATCGAAATTACCACTTCTAAAACGTTTGTATCAATAATTACATATTTCATAAGATACAACGTCGTCACCAAGAATACTACAAATTGATTCCCGTGCTTGAGAAGCATTTTTTCCTTGTAGGAATTCGTATAAAATGCAGTGACGAATGTGCTGTTTATCAGTCTCCATCGTAAACTTTACGATTCTGAGAGTATGTAACTTGTATAGCCTTATCGTTTGGTGTTCTAAACTCTTAAAGTCTTAAGCGCTAAGAAAAAATCTGTAAAAATTAAGTCATACACCTAATAATAAACAAATAAATAAACTTTTGGATAACAAAGTTATAGTAAATTCAACTTCTCCGTATAATTCACCTTTATGGATTGTACTAAAGAAGCCTGATTCAAAGGGAAACAAACGATGGAGAATGGTAATAGATTTTCGTGAATTAAATTCAGAAATCATAAGCGATGCTTACCTTTTGCCAAACATCACCGAGATTCTCGATAGATTCGGTGGAGCAAAATATTTCTCTACATTTGATTTAGCTAGTGGATTCCATCAAATTGAAATGGAAACAAAAAACAGATAAAAGCCTGCTTTTAGCACGCATACATAACGTACACTACGAATATGCTAGAATGCCATTTGAACTCAAAAATGCTCCTGCTACTTTTCAACGTTTAATGGATAGAGTTCTTTTAGGATTACAAGACAGTGAATTATTGGTCTCGACGATATTGTGCTTTTTGCTACCTCCCTAGAAGAACATGGAGTAAAAGTTCGACGACTTTTTAATAAACTTATTAGTAACGCGAAACTGACCTTACAACCGGACAAATGCGAATTTCTAAACACCGAAGTAATTTATCTCGGTCATATAATTAGTGACGGAGGCGTATGGCCAGACCCTAAAAAGACAGAAGCGGTCGAGAAATTCCCGATCCCTCAAACTGTTATGAACGTACGACAGTCCCTCGGTCTCGCCGGTTATTATAGAAGATTCATAGCCAATTTTTCCGAAGAAGCTAAACCATTGAGTGATCTATTAAAGAAAAATATCGAGTTTAAATGGGGTCCCGAACAACAAAAGGGATTCGACTATTTGAAAAATGCTTTATGTTCCTCTCCAATACTACAATATCCAAATTTCGAAAACCCTTTTATTTTAACCACAGATGCATAAAATTACGCAATAGGCGCGGTTTGAAGTCAAGGAAAAATCGGGGAAGATAAACTGATGGCTTGTATGTTACGATTACTAAATTCAGCCGAAAGAAATTATAGTACTACGGAAAAAGAATGCCTCGCAGTCGTGTACGCGATATTGCATTTCAGACCATATCTATATGGTCGCCCATTTACTCTTGTCAGTGATCATGAACCACTAAAATGGATTGATTCAGTAAAATTACCCCTTCAAAGATTAATTCGTTGGAAAATACGATTACGCGAATATGAATACACTTTGTGTTACAAACATGGAAGACTTAATTCAAACGCGGACGTGTTATCACGGAACCCGGTTGTACCTGGCGCCACGGTATTACCTATATCATCCGGTGCCAGAAAACCACCGATTACCACGGCTCCCCGTAAAGCTACAGCTTCAAAACCATTAGTAAAAGCAATTCAACCACCTGCAAGCAAAGGCAAGCCTTTGTCTAGCGTATTGGAAGAATCAAATCTACCAGGAAGTACAATTGGTGAACGAGTCAGAAATAGTAAAATAATTACTACAGGCCCTCCTGTAGTCACAGTAAAAATTCCTCAAACTCAAACTCGGGCGGCATCGACAAAAACAGGGAGCAGTACGTTTTGGCGCGACCGTTTTGGTACGGCCATTTGGGCGCGAGGACGTTTTGATGCCGCCATTTGGGCGCGAGGACGTTTTGGCGTGGGATGTTTCGGCGCATTCTTGACGTAACGTAACGTACCCACAAAAACAAGCTCCGGGTCCTCAGATACAGAATGAAGACCTCCCACTGCTCGGGCTCGGAACAGCGCTTTTCCTCTAGAGGAAAACGCAACCTCCACTGAAACAGAAAATTCGGTCGCCTCTGCAAATAATCGAAATATAGTTGAAATACAAGAAAGCCCAAAAGGAAATGAATATTGGTGGGACAATGATCAAAACCATGCCGAAGTAAATAAACATTGCGGTACGCAAACAGACGAATATACAGAATCAGAGGACGCAGATAATGAAATAGGAAAGACCCGTGAATTAATGATAAGTTTTAGACACCCTGTGGGTAGATCGACACCCGCCGTTACACGAAATGTAGATGAGATAAGTAGCGAAGAAGAACCCCGTCAGCAGTCTGAAATAAATTTACGCTTAAATTTCAACGATTCTGAAAGCGAGTCTGAAGAGAGCAGCCCAGAAGTGGTAGAAGAAGTACCAGCCAGAAACCCTGGAAGATCAGGTTCCCAGACCATAATTCCTGGAGTTTATTACCCCCACATGTGTAAAAGCGACAACCTCTTACAAGTAAATACCACAAACGAAAATTTAACTTATCATAAAGGCAATTATCTACATTTCATATCAGCTGACTGTGGATTCACGATGGTCATATCAAGACTATTGATAGAAAAAGACAAAATTTATCCACAACATTGAGAGAAAAAATTATTGAATTTGAGAACATGTGTTTACTTATTAAATCAAAGTATTGTTTCGATTATTTGTTTGTTGAACCAAGACAATCACTGTTGATTTGAAAACATATTTTCATGGATCTATTACTTCATTATATTAAACTTTTATTTAATAGTATCAATTAGATGCATGATGGATTTGATTAAATTTTTATTGATTAGATTTATTACATTTATCGCATTTAAAACATTAGATTATTTGAATCTACAAAACGACTTTAATACGAAATTGCTTTTTTCGAACAAATTATTTTCTTGCAATCAATTCAATTCATTATTTTGTTTCTAAAAATATTTTTATTAAAATGGATTTGATTAAATTTTTATTGATTGGATTAATAACAGTTGTTGCACCAAGAACATTAGATTATTTGAATCTAGAAAATGACTTCAATATGAAATTGCTTTTTTCAAACAAATTATTTTCTTGCAATGAATTCATCATTATTTTGTTCCTAAAATTATTTTTATAAAAATAATTAATCTAATTGTTACTCTTAAGTAAAAGTTTAATATAAAAACTTCGAAAAGTAGAAAAGGCACGCCAAGTATTAAAAGGTCGTGACCGTAGTTTTAAATGATTTTCTATATTTGCATTGTCAATAAATAAATTTAAAAAAAATTTTTTCTATGAAAAAATATGAGATCTATTGTAACATATACAGTGGATGAATTACGTTTCCTGTAGAAATTCAGAATTTTGAAAAAAAAAAAAATGAAATCATTTTCTAACGTAGCCAAGTACAGTGAATGAATTAAGGTTCTTGTAGAATTTATCCGTGTACACTTTTAGCCCTAATCCCTCACTTATTCAGAAAAATTTTCCAGCAAACGTCACAGATCAACAAAGGTTTCTAGAATGATTCTGCAATTATTAAGAGATTATCATCTGTTTTTATGCTAGCTCGGGTTATAAACTTAAAACATTTTACACCATATGATACAAGAACTTTTTATAAAGAAAAGCACAAATACGCGTACAAGTGCATGCATTATATCTATACGATGTACTGCAAAAATTCATTTTCAACATTACACACAAGCTTGGCGTGCATGGTTTTCAAATAGAAGCTTGGGAAGAGACAATTGTTCAAATTTACTATGAAAACAATGATCAAGAGACGCAAGTATAGGGGCTAGGCCGGTTCTGGACCAGGGATCTCAGGGGGGGGGGGGGGGGGGGGAGCGGGGCAGGGTATGCAGCGGGGGAGTCTGTAGTGGGGAGGGTCTGTAGTGGGGGAAGGGGGAGCGCGGGGTCTGCAGAGGGGGTCTGTAGAGGGGATCGCAAGGAGAGAGATGGAACATGAATGTGAAAGAGAAAGAAGATGGTAAAAATGGGGGTTTTAAAGTTTTTTTTTTTAACATTTTCTTTCAATTGCTTTTTCAAATTTATTACAAAATAGAATTAACATGAAAATTCAGTTACATCATAAAAATTTACAAATAAAAATACATTGAAATCTAATTTGATATGTACAAATGAAAATTTAATTTTATTGAACTCGATAAATATATAGATTTTATTTTTTCTAATTTTATGCGGCTTCATTCCCTGGAACAGAAAAATCCCACCCAAATTCTTATTTTTTGTTTTTCTTACAAAAGAAGGGTAATGAAATTAAGTATAAAACTACTTACCGTTATTTCTTGCATACTCCACAAGTATTGTATGCGATGAACAGGGTGAGTGGCCGATCGCAGTTGTAACACCTGGCGTCCCCCATAACCTCGTACGGCCCGACGTGGTGCTCAAAATGGGCCACAGCACGCCCATAGGTTTCCGGGTCCTGTATGAAACAATCGACACTACGATTGACCATACGGTCTGTATAGTATGATTTTATCCTACAGACCCGGGTCGAGGGTGCCATGGCTAACGCTGTTGGCCGCGTCAGCCGCCATTGAGTCGATTCCCCCTCATCGACGGAGGAATCCGACTCAAAGCGCCTTCATCCGGCGGATTAGCCTGCGCCGGTTCGATTTGATGAAACTCGACATCTCGCCCATAGTAAGCAAAGTCCCGCTCCATTTCATCGAGAATGTTATTCAGTTCTTCATCATTTAATTCATCGATATCATCTCTATTATCGCGCACATTATTGTCCTGATTGTTGATATTACCTCCGTCGTCGTCGTCGTCGTCATCTGAGATATCAATAATCATATTATCTCTTTCACCACCCAGATCATTGTCCACACTAACTTCATCACCTTCGTTGTCTGAAATGTCAATCACCATCACTTCTTCCTCATCACTACCATCATTACTCATGAGATCGACGATCTCCACTGCACTTTGAGCCGATTCAAAATTTTCGAACATCTTGTACGTTAATTTTCTCGCGAAAAAAGAAAAATTGACGGGCGATGAGACTGGCAAAGTCTTCGACGGTTTTTGAAGGTTTGACTATTTTGCCGTAAGGGAAATGCCCTTTTAAAACGTTTACAGGAGAAAAAGGAGGGGGAATGGGTTATGTCACACCTACTATTTGAAATTAATTGCAAGCATAGCATCCTTCCCCAAATAATTTCCTTGAGAAAAAAATTTGGAAACTCTCACCTTTCCCCCGCAAAAGTGGAAGTACTATGAAAATGACCATCAGGTTACCAAAGACCTACCATGCCTTAGTAATAAAAAAAGGGATAGACTAGCCCTGAGTGAAAGTTTTTTCCAGCCGGCATAAATAAAAAAGTGATTGACTAGCTCTGAGCGGAAGTTTACCGGACGTTGCGGGGTATCTTCGAATAGCCCTTTTACAATTCAATTTGAAACACATTGGAAGACTTTTTCTCATGGGTCAGTGGATTGAAAAAAAAATGTGAACACCTGCACTTCCCGTCCTTCACAAAGATGCATTCCAAGAATTTTCACCTGAATAGATGTCGTATTTTTTCTAAATTCAGGTTAACCAGCACTCGAGAAATACTGATGATGAGAATATGGAGCGAAAAAAAATTATTAGATTGAGATGGAGAAAAGTATATAAACTAGTTTATAAAATGGAAGTGGGAGTGAGTAATTTTTCAAAAAGCCTTGGAAGGAAAAAATAAAAAAATCATTTCACAAGTTGAGCTCAAGATGGATAGATGTGCGAGTATGTATGCAATCCATCCGTTGAAAGAACATTGGATGCTGACCAAGAAGGAACTCGAATCGATTCCTAAGGTTCTGCTCATAAAATATTATAGTAAATTCATTCCGTCATTGTGGGAGCGATTACCTGAACATTTGCAAAGTGATAGTGAGGTTCAGTCGTATTAATATTGTCACGATCATTTTAATCCACCATGGGAACGGACTCATATTGATAATCTAGGACCACTACGTCGAGAGTGTGAAAAATGTTTGATCATGGAACAACTAGTGAATATTTATGCAATTTATTGTATAAGAAACCCTCGTGAAATGACGACAGAAGAACTTTTGATTATATCACCATCAACGTTCAAGAAATATTTCAGTGACTTTACGGATATTCTGTGGGAGCGTTTACCCTATTATTACAAATCTGACGTTGAAATTCAATCGTTCCGTCGATGTCATGATGACTGGAATACATCTTCGATGGATGACCATATTGACGGTCCAGCACCTCTCCGTCGAAATTGTAAGAAATGCTCTGAACGTGTTTGAACAAGTATTCAGGTGTTTGCAACCTTGGTGAAGTCAAAAACGGATGAGCCGAGGGATAGTCGTGGGAGGCTGCATCGATGCGAGCGTTGATCAAGTTTAAACCTGTTTTTTGAAATGTGTAGTAGGGGATGATTCAGTTTTGGGGTAGGGATGGATGAAAAAACTACAAATAGCAGAGTCCAGAAGAAAAATCATCACTCCACATCTTCGTAAAGTTGAGTCAAGAAAATCTCAAAAACTACATCCATAATGGAGTTCTCCGCAATCAACAAAATCATCACCAAGTCAGAGTATCTTCCTTCCAAGAAGCTGAAAGAGCTGCGAGTCAACGAGGAATATCTCGTCTCGGACGTGAGGACAGCAAATACCAAATGGGGAAAACGATACGTTGCCGAAATCGGGAATCAGTTCACCATATTCCTGTCGCCGCGAGTTGTCAAGGCATTCGACCAGAATCCAACGGTATTCGAGAAAATTCTGGAAACGGCTCATTGTGGACAACTCTACATGAAATACCTCGGTGGTGATTGGAACGCAATTGAGTTTTCTCAAAGAGATTGTTAATATTTCTCAACGCAAAAATGTATATATCTGAATCGCCGATGAAATGTATGATATGTTGAAGAAAGGGAGAGGAGGAGGAATATTGTATAAATATAATTACACATGAAAAAATTGTTTTGTTTATTCAAAGATCCCTCTATTACATAATGCATGATATACGTATAACCAGCTTTGCAAAGATTTTACATTCTTCGTTGCACAATTGAATTTCAATTCGTTGGTGTGGTGGTGGTGGTCGCATTTCGATGGACTTTTCGGCAGTTGTTTCAACGATGGGCAGTCCAAAGTCTCCAAATCGACAATCTCCGTTGACAGATCCAAAAAGTTCGTCAGCCATAAAGACTTTTCGCAGCCTTTTACGAAGATGGTATGAGCGCCGCGTAAGATAGTTTGAATTATTCCTCTTGTCGCATCGTATGATATTACCCCAAAATCCCATGATAATCCATGAAATGTACGTTCCAGCCATTTGTTTGTCGTTTTATACTTTGTCGGCAGAGAATCCCATGCATACGGTGGTGCGAAGAAAAGTGTGAGAGGTTCAGCATTTTTTACGTCCCCACGAATGATTGAAATTTCTTTGAGTATAAACACATTGATGGGTCCTTTAAAGCCTTGTAGATCGATGATAAAATCCATGATAACTGTTGGCCGAAAAAGTTGATGGTACGGTTTTATACCAATTTTCTCACCCCACCACTCACAGGATTGTATTCAACGATGCGATCATGTAGAATGAGGCAGTATGCGCATGTTTGTGCTGGAATATTTGTGCTTGTTTCAAATTCGAGGTGCACATCAACAGGTCCAGACTTGAGAGAATCGTTCTGTTTCGAGCAGTCAATCACAATGAGAGGTGCAAATTTGAGACAATCCGCTTTTGTAAGCCATGGTTCGGCCTTCTTATTGTAGTACATCGGATGAAAGTTTGTATACATATCATACAGTACTGCATACTGATTTTGTTCTATATTCAAATTCATATTACCATAAGGATAACATTGTGAATTCAAGTATAATTTTACAACAGTAACGTTGCAATGATCAAAATTACTCGCATTTTGCCTCTTATTATTCTTTCGTCTTGTTTGGAATGCCAGGATCACGTATCGAGGTTTTTCCAGCTGCGTTGATGTCTTGACTGAACACACGTGTTTCGATGTCGCTGGTAACATTGGATATTCATACAATTCCCACGTATGAAAACTCATTGGAATTGGAGTATCTTTGGCGATGAATTTCAACAGTTGAATTTTCCGTTTATTCGCCACGGTGACGTATGGAACGAGCCATTCAATTTTTCGTAGTGTAATTTTATAATCTTCAGCGGCTGGTTGAACTATGGCATTATCATCGGAACGTGATCTAGTCAAAATCAATTCGTGCTTTGCATTCACCACCATTTTTCGATAATCTTCAGCAAATCCCAACAGCACGCTCAGTGATATGCATACGTCAAAATTGCCTGCTACATTCACAATCGGTTTCGTCTCATCGACATCAACCCAACCGGTGTTCTCAAGCATTGTACTTCTCGCCGACGAATGAGATGTATATCCTTTCATAAGAGATGTGATTCCCACATTCTTATTACGATCGATTTCAACGGCGTTAAGTTCATAACGCACTTCCTCGAATAAATGACAAATGGCATTGTTAACGAAATTCGTTGCAACTAACGCTGTACCATCCGCCATTGTCAGTTTGCCGCAAATGTGAATTGAACTTTTACTCGGTAGAATTGATAAATCTTGATGCTGGATTGAAATACGTATTTCATCACTATTGTTGTATGTTGACGACGCGTATGGTTGATGTGCATGAACCTCATAATGTATGATGGATTCATCAAACATGATGGGTGTCTGGATGTTTACGATTTCTTCCTCCACTGCAGGCAGCACAACGAGCAAAGCAGATAATTTCTCACACGCGAACTCCACGAATTTTGAGACCCAAACTCTTCAATAGTAGAAGGTTTTGAGGTGTTAGCTCTTTGAGCGTTGATCGACGACTGGTTTCGCGATCCCATGTTGGCTTATTAATATTGCCAATACGATGATTGTAAATTATGCCCATTGAGATTTTATATGAAGTCTTACGGTGATGACTTCACCGCGGAAATTGATCAAATCTCCGTCTTGATCGACAATACAAAGTTGTCAATGCGACGAGTTATGATTGGTAGATAAATGACGCTCGACGGCACTTCGATGATTTTATAGCCGGCCGGTACAGATGGGAAAAATTCGTGAATTGTATGAACTTTTCGCCCGTTGATGTATGCACCAGTGGTTATGTTACACTCGACTCGAATGGCGTTCACATTGAGAATGGACACGGGTAGATCAGACACATGTCTTTTATTGAGCTCCAATTGACGCGACGTAAAACCCAGCAAAGGTCCAATCGAATTTTTGGATGTTAAATCAATCTGTTGGTTGCACTCAATTTCAATGCGTAGCGTATAATTATTCGGCTTAAGCTGAATTTGTATGTTTTTAGATGCCAACTCAGTTTTCAAATATTTTTCAATATCTTCAATTTCATAGCTGCCCGTTGGAATGGTCACCACATGATTTCTAACATGAAATTCATTGCAACCAATGTCAATATTTGGAATCGAATTGAATGTGAGCAGCTCGACGAGTCCCAGAGTATAATTTTTGTCGGGCGATAGTTCGATGGGTGGAAAAAATTGTGCCTCGAGTATGGAGGATGATCCAGTAATGGTGATCGTCAAACTATCATCCATGATGCTCGCAGATTTAGAACTAAACACGCAGCTCCATAGTCCTCATTTATATAGTGCATAATTGTCTCGCCGATTTAGTTGCCCACATAAAAATTTCAAACATAAATGTCCACATATTATTGTATCGTATTCCTGATACTTTTTATAATTGTATTTCACGCTACCAACATTGAAGTATCTCATGAGTTCGGGTGGAGGTGGGAGATTGCCGAAGCTGTCAAAGTATATGACTCGTTGACCAGTCTTTTTATATGCAACCCAGTGTGTTCCAGGGCCCACATTTTCATCCAAATTCACGATTGCTGATTCTTGCTGGAGTGGTCCATTTTCAGGTAAAGTGTCACGCATGAAAATGCCGCGAAAGTTACGAATTTTCATGGCTCTCGCATACTTTAGCAGATCGATGTCGGTGAGCGGTTGATGTGGTAGCGTGATTATACGTTTTTTGACCCGGGTAAAGACCCAAACCCTGTTTATATGGTTTCAGATGTAAACCTTTACCCAAAGCGATGGCCTCGAGTGTTCTATTGTGACATTTACTTTCCTCCAATTCCTTTTTAGCCGCTTGAGCAGCATTTACAGCTTTGACTATTGCAGCACTTCCACCGGATAATGCGCCAACGGCGCTAAGACCAGCAAAGATGGGTAAAAGGAAGGGCAATAAACCCCCGATTTTGCAGGGTACAGGTAGAACCCGAGGCGTGCGTACTTTAACGCCTTTAATACTGGCACGCGCACCTTTCAACGCTGACTTGACAATTTCACGGGGGTCACCACTACGAATCATGGCTTTCTTTGCGCAGCCATGATCTTTTTCAGGCAAACACTTTTTTTGGTCTTTTTCGTCACTCCTTTCATACCTAGACCAAATTTCTTTTTCGCCTTCATAATGTTTGTCACGGCCCAAGCACTTGCTCTTTCACCAAGACTTGCGTCTTTCGAGATTACACGTTGCCAGGCTTGTTCAGCCAAAATTTTATCCGTCAGATGTCGTGCTTCCAAGTTTTCACGATTTTTCGAATATGCGATATCGTGCTCTTTACAAGCAGCGTCCAGCGGGTTTATACCAGGATCACCACGAGCAAGACGTTTGATCAATTTCGTACCAGGTCCACAATATTGATAGCCCGGTAGATGTAGTTCCACGGGGAGATTGTTGATTATACTGTTTACCAAATCTTTACCAGGTTTATCATGTACAATCATCACTCTGCAGTGGTTACAACTCGACTGACTATTCCAACATTATAAAGTTGCATTTACATGATTTTTTCAATCAGTCGCACGCGAGATGAAGTCGAAGAAACAAGTTTCGAGTGGTCAACTCCCCATAATAAATTTCGATGAATTTATTGTCGGAGCGGGTGAAGAAGCGTCATGGAAACTTACTGTCTAACAGCATTCGAGCCGTATTTTGTGGCCCCTCAAATTGTGGAAAAACGAATGCCTTACTCACGCTCCTAATACATCCAAATGGTTTGAGATTTGAGAATATATATCTATACTCGAAATCGTTGAAGCAGCCAAAATACCGATTGCTCGAGCAAATGCTTAAACCTGTGGAAGGAGTGGAATTTTTTCAATTTAACGAGCATGAACAAGTTGTGGCACTTAGTGAAGCTCGCCCAAACTCCATATTCATTTTTGACGATATAGCGTGTGAGAAACAGGACAATGTGAGAGCATTTTTTTCCATGGGAAGACACGAGATTTTGGACAGTTTTTATCTCTGTCAGACGTATACTGAAGCGAAACACTGACTCGAGAACTTTATTTTATTTTTATTTGACGCCATGGTACGCACGAGTGTTTACACCGGCGGCCATGTTGAAAAACTGTCACTTCGCGAAGCGGCGCTCGGGAAGCGAGGCGCTCAGCGCTGCCAACTCAATTTCGATTCCACAAAATTCCCTAGATTCGTGAAATTCTTTATTTTATTCAATTTTAATTAAATAAACCTTTTCTTGTTCAGAAAATTAATGCGGATCATTAAAGAAACGTCTTTTTAACAAATGGGTGAAAATTTCAGGATAAAATCATTTAAATTTTTAAGTAAACTTTTCTTTGCGAGATCGAGTGCACAGTGCGCATGCGCGATGACCTACTTTCCATAAGCACGTGCAATAGGTGCAGTCACGAGCAAATAATTAATTAAAATGAAATAAAAATGTTATTGTTTAGAAATTTGTTAGAAATCATAGCAAAATAATTGAAAAAGATACGAATTGTGCATAAAAACAATAAAAATTGAGTTTATTAAATTTCATTAAATTCTCGCACATGCGCAGTGTGACTGCAGCTCGACTCGGCCAATTGGGACCCACGCGGGGGAGTTAGCACACCAATCAGAGAATTTAGAGTGGGAGTCCCTGGTTCGAGATTAAGTCGCGCAGCGAATTGGAGTAAGGGACAAAGTCCAAGCGCATTATTATTATTATTTCCTTTGTTCGGGAGAGTATAAAAACCCGAGCGCAGAAACTCCGGTAGCTAGTCTCATATCGAATCTCGCCACGCTAGGAGCTAGTCTCATATCGAATCTCGCCACGCTAGGAGCTAGTCTCATATCGAATCTCGCCACGCTAGGAGCTAGTCTCGTCTCGAATCTCGCCACGCTAGGAGCCAGTCACGTCTCGAATCCCCGAGAGCTCGACTCGCATGCCATAACCAAAAGCCAGTCTTGCCTCCGGATCTCGCCGCGTGAACTCGCCCAAATTTAAAGAAAAAAGAAACATAAAATTCTCGCTTATTTTCAAAAATAGCTCTAAAAACAAAGAGCAAAATAACATCGCTACTATCCCACTCAGAATTCAAACAGAATAACACCTTTCCTCTCTCACGCTAAGAGGGCCGGGTTCATTCGATTTCGTTTGAACTCAAGATTCTTAGGTGAGAGTTTCCGATCTATCCAGGAGGGCCGGGACAGTTCGATTCCGTTCTGTCTCAAGATTCCTGGTAGATTTCCTATCCTTTTTCTATCCAAGAGGGCCGTGGCCGTTCGATTTCGTTCGGTCACAAGATTCTTGGGTAGGACTCCTACCTTTCCACGCCAGAGGGGCCGGGACAGTTCGGCTTCGTTCTGTCTCAAGATCTCTGGGTGGATTCTTTTCCATCAATGAGTTATTGTTTTCTGAGTGGTGATCTAATTCAGTAGAAATCATTAAAATCAAACAAATTTTCTTTATTCTCATAACGAGACAATTTCGAGTCATTTATCATTTTGAGCTAAATAAATTATTCAAAACAAATTTAACTCACTGAAAACAATTTATTTGAATTATATCGAGTCAAAAGAGTGAGATCGATCAGAAAAATCCACTCGAACAATTAATTTGGATTGTATAGAGTCAAAAAGTGAGTTTCTAAGAATTATAGCTCAATTATCAAATTATCAAATGAACGAATTATCAAACAAAATCAATTAAAAATTTATCAAGACCAGCGTTGGCGAGAATTATTGAAAAATTATTATTGCAAGCGAAACTATCATTATTCAAATAAAAGCGAGCTTAAATTCATTGCGAAATTCATCATAATTAATTCTGCGAAGATTATTTTCTTTTTGTGTGGAGAAAAATACCGGAAATAAAATTTTACATGCGATTAAAATAAAGCGGAAAAACTCAATTTCAAATAAAAAGCCTTTATTTTTGTAATTTGGTTTAAAACAATTAAAAATTGAATAAAACATTTGTCATTTCAATCTAATTTCATTTTACTTTTGTTTTTCCTTCATGCCCGCTCTTCTTTATTATCGAATTGCTCGAATCTTGGCGTGACGGTGTGCACAAGCACAAACGTACCGTTACAATACTCGTATTCCGAAACATCTCGTGAGAGACAATGCAAATTTTATAGTGCTATTCAAGCAAGATGATATGAACCTCAAACATGTATGTAATGATCATGTCAATACGGATATGACTTATGCAAGTTTCAAAAAAATGTGTGTCAAGTGTTGGAAATCGGACAAGTATGGATTCATCGCGATTGACAAGGACAGTGAATTAAATGCTGGAAGATATAGTGTCACGTCCCGCGTGTGATTTCAATATACGCGGTTCGTGACGACAGCCTCGTCCGACAACTGCGCGACTTGACAACGGAGCGTCCTTGAGTGCGACCTATGTGCGTTGCCTCGTGTCGCCGCTGGCCGGAAGCCCTCGGAATCCGCCCGATCAGCATCGCCTGATCGCAAGTTCGAGGGACCTATCCATGGAAACGACTAAAGTGCTGAGATGCTGAAAACCCCGTCACGACGATCGCTTTCGAGCTCTCATCGCCGTGGCGAGGATTTTTGTACATTAGTTCCGTTTGCTCTTAAGTGACTCTCGGTCGTCCACGTAGATAACTCCGTAATTCAGCAAGCTCGCGGCGGGGTAGTAAATCCTGAAAGATTGGTGAACCGCACTGAGAACCATAAGTCTGTTTTCCGTTAACAAACGCGAAGTGAGCAACACACTGCCCCTTGCCTCACGGACGTTCTTTTGCCGAGTCTTGCAGACTTTTGCGTGCACCCTTTTGTTAAGTTTATTTCTCAATTTGTTATTCTTCATAAAACCAAGTTAATTCTGTGCGTGTGTGTGAACCGCGCGTCAAACGAAGGCGCGGTTATTGTGTGCGGAGCGGAATGGGAGAATTGTTCCCGTTCGTGTGATATAAACCTTTTTGTATCTTTCCTTTTCGCATACTTTTCACATCTATTTCTGTTCTCGTCAAACCTTCTATTTCCATGTCAATAAATCTGATTTCCCGGTTAATAATTATTTGAGCGACCCAATCTCCTGCTTCGGGGCCCATACGGGACCATATAGGCACCCTTTCGTTATCTCTTAAATTATTTCGATTACTTAATCACTTCAATATTGCAATATTTCGGTTATTCCCATAATTATCGAATTATTTTAATTTTGTTTAGACCAAACAAAATATCTACTAAATATTTCACATTTCAAAAATCCTACACTTTGTGTAGGTTGGTGGCAGCGAAAACTAAGTAAATTTCCCAATTACGTACGTCCCTTCTGGACATAACAATAGAAGGGGATTTGATTCTTTCCTCACTGTCGATGATGATGATGATAAATAATTGTTCCCCTGGATTTTACAAAACAGTCTAAAGTCTCACTTACTCGTGTCAACATGAAGCGCAAAGAACTTTTAAAGGAGACGGCCGTATTGAGTGAACTTGCCAAGGCGAGTGATGCAATCAGACGAAAACATCGAATGTTGAAAAGTGAACGTAATAGTGCTCAGCAGAAAATGCAAGATGTGGTTAAACCGATTGTTGAACCGTTAGAAGAACTAGTTTCATATACGAAAAAACCTAAAATTAAGAATGAACGTGTAAATGTTAAAAAGGAGGAGGAGGAGGAAGAGGAGGGGGCTCCAAATTTTGGAGAAAATAGCATGCAGCAAGATATTTCTTTCAAAGACGATATTTGGCATGATGCAATTACTGATGAGAATGTTGGTATATCCTTAACTAAAAATAGTGATAATGATATTCATGAAGATAATAATGATGATGATGACGATGATAATTTAGAATCATCTGGAGATGTTGATAATTTGATATGTGAATATCTGGGCTTACTGCGTAGTAATAACAAAACAAGATTGGATGGCGTGTATGGAGTACGAAATCTCGCTCAAAACAGATTAATGATTGGTGATTCACCAATTCATTTCGAACTCGATCATATAGTGGTTGGAGATGAAAAGTATCCCAAAAGTATTGGCTTGGTGGAACTGTTGTTTAAAAAAGAGCCCGAACTCAAATATGTAACACCAAATGATTTGGAGAAATATCAGAAAATTGTCATCACAACGAATGCTCATAAAAAATTTTATAAACGCACGGGTGCGGTACGTCAGGATAAAAGTAGTAAATTTAAAAATTATATATCCCAAATGCTCGGTAGCAACGATAAGAAGGGTGGTGCTCTGCCTCAATATAAGGTAGCACGAAAGCATACCTCTGTCGACTATGTTCATTGGGATGATCCGAATGAACTAGTGGATCGTCTTCGTTTATTGCTCGCATCGCAAGCGGCTGGAAATTCATCACATTCGAATGAAATTATATCGATTATCGAGGAGTTGCGTGAAGCTGAAATCATTTATTAACGCGTGACGGCTTGCTTTCATCCACATTCCCAATATGAGCGTCGATGTGTTTGGACGAAAGTTGAGTAGACGTGGTGCAGGGCCTCCGGGTAAACCCGGTGCTGGATTTAATACAACACCAGACGGTCATTATAATTTGAAACGAAAACGATTGGGAAACGTTGGCGAGCCAGTAAATGCTGGAGATGTTGTAACACTCGGTGTAATGAACAGTCGCATTAACTCTATGATTCGTAGTGCAACTCATACAATGAATCAAAAGTGTATATCAAGTGTGTCTATTCTAGAAAAGCGTGTAAAAGATTATTTCACCACTCTACGCAAGGAGATGAAAAATTGGGAAAGTGCAATCGCTGAGCTTAAAAGTGACTTTCAACTTTTACGAGACATTCGAATGAATGTGAAACGAATGAAAAAAACGTAGATAGGACGTGTATTTGTTGATGAGCGAGAAAATGAGTGAAAAGAAGCTTGCAGTGGTTGAAGAACTGCATAAGCCAGCTCGGCGGAATTATCCACGTCGACATGTGGATATACGTGGCCTGGATGAGACTTGGCAAGCTGATATTGTAGATATGTCGGCATATGCACAACACAACTCCAACCATAAACTGCTCCTCACAGTCATCGATATGATCCCCAAATTCGCCTGGGCCGCACCGTTGAAGAGTAAAAGTGGAAAAGATGTGAGTGCTGCAATGGAGTCGATTCTCAGCAAAGGACGCATACCGAAAATCTTCACGTCGATCGAGGAAAAGAATTTTATAATACGAACTTTAAGGCTCTGATGAAAAAGTATAATATACACTTGTATTCTACATTTAGCAACTTGAAAGCATCAATTTGTAAGCGCTTCAATCGTACACTTAAGAATAAAATATGGATTCAATTTAGTTTTCGCGGAAACTGGAAATGGATCGATATTCTTGATCAAGAGACTCGGTAGGGTCTCGGGACAAGTACATTGACAGCTCTGTCGTCTGCTGGCCCGAGGCTCGCCGAGACTATATTTTCTCTGAATAAAACGATTCGCGGTGGTGGGGGTAAAACTGGTATGTCATTTTCTAAAATTGCAGAGCTCAGGAGATGTTTCATAAAGCAAAAATTGGTTTGGAGACTAATTTTCAAAATCCCTTTCGAATGAGCACGAAACCAACACGATCAGTAGCGTAAATGCTGAGAAAAAACTTTGCACAGGCTCAAGATTATGCAAAAGTTACTAACACATTTATGGATTTACCGTGTCTGTACAGAACACCATCAAAGGCCTCTTGATGCCAGCTATAACCCATTTCTATGGAAGCTCGGGTCCCGGGATCCCGGCTACAGAAATAATGAGTTGTGATTGGTCAGGACACTCGCTGTACCGTTCCAGCGGAATAAAGTTTATGAATGTATACCTATATATACAATGCCATCAGTCAGCCGTTAGTTTTTGATGTTATAACAAACGGATTTCCGACATTACGAAGTGCGGGGTGAAAAAAAAAAAAATTTCATCTAATAAAGTGTTCAATATCTATTTACTTTATTAAAAATAGTGATATGTGGTATTGTACATGCAGTGTATTACGGAAACCAGACATATCGTGACTTTGGCGTGATATCTGTCAGTTTTTGGTTCAACCATATCTGTCAGTTTTTGATGGCACGAGCAAATTAATAGCAACATCTAAATGATCAAATTTCGGAGAAACAGTGCGAGCTGTATGAATACGATACAAAATTCTTATATGACTATAAAAAAAAATGTTATGTAAGTTTTGTGAAAATCATGTGGGTTAGTTTACCCTCATCGCAATCGGTTCGCGAGTATTTGTTATATAGGACGTATATTAGTATTGAGAAATTTCTCCTTGTACAAATTCTTTGATTTTACGTTTATTTATGACATAATTTTGTTGCAATCCCGGTTCTGGTTCTTTAAAAATGTTCAATGGGAGTTATGTGAGAAAACAAAACTTTCGCTCATTATAACCTCTCAAATGTTCTTTCCAAACAGAAATTTTATGTTGTGTAATTTTATTATAGAAAAAATATGTGTGGTTGTATGTGAATGAATATCAAATAAATTTTGAAAAACTTTGGTCAAGTAAGTGTCTAATTGAATGTATTGTTGTCATAATTTCTTTCATTTCGTTTGGCTGTGTTCACCGGGCCCTTTTTCCCACCTCCTTAGCTTACAGTATATCCATACCAATTTCTATTCATTCTCTAGACAATTCGAGTAACAATCGTATTTCTATTTCCTCATATTGATTTCAATAAATTGGAAATTTCATAACAAAAAGTTTTCATGATTGCTTGTTTATAAACCTGAGTTTTAAAAAATCTTTGGGCCATGTAAATACATAGATATTCACTTAAATTGTTGCATGATGAATTTGGAAATTTATTTCAATGAGTCATTGGTTGCTTATTTTTCATGATATCAAAATTTGTATCTTTGAAATGCAATGAACACCTCTTAAGTTTGACAACATGATGAAGCTACATGTATTGTAACGGCACACTCTGTGCCGAAGCCCCAACTGGTTCAACCGACGCCATCTACCAGTAAACCTGTGAACAAAATAAACAATATTAATAATAATAATATTAACAATTTATTTAGTTAACAAACTAGTTGTAAGAGGACGAATTTAAACAAACCTTGCTCACAAGTAGAGCAAGCTGTCAAAGGGAATATAAGGAACAGCGCTAAACTGATCACTCTCTCAACTTGTCACTCCGACAAGTAGTATACTCCTCATCGCCAGGGCAAGAGCCACGCTGGAAAACCCAGACTTTGTCACACTTAAGCACGACAGTCAAGGATCTCTCCGAGACTGAGCGATAAGCTTCTGTGAATAGGCTGAGTCCGGGGTTTCCTGACCAGGGTATACCCAGCGAAAGGTGAATCGGAGTCAGTCTCGCATGAGCACGACTGTGTCAGATTCTTCTGAAACAGAGCGAAGAAGCTCCTGCACTCCGTCTGAGTCCGATTAACCCGTAGGAGCAATTACTCTACTTTATAGGGAGTGAGCAGGGATACTTACATAACCTTGAGCCTCGCTGTGACTCTGTCACTGCAGAACTCTTGCACACACATCCGCAGTCCCTTGACACCTGCCAGGGGAGTTAAAAAAAGAATTAATATAAGAAATAAAAATACAATTATCAACTAGAGTTAAGAACGCTGTCCTGTGCCTGGCTCAAAAGTAGGGAACGGAGCAGCGTCATATAACCTCAAAGGAAATTTGAGGATTCGGGAGACAAAGAAAGAAATTTCTGCCGAGCGCTCGCACAGAATTAAAAGGAAAGAGTTTCTGGATCAACGGATACGCAAACTTATAAGGAGTAATTAAATGCAAAAAGGAGTAAGCACGGGAGATATACACGGAGACACTTGGTACAGGTATCACTGCTCACTATCCCGATACACAAACAGAGAGCGAGACAAAACACTACATATAATTGTTTAAAAGACACCCGCGAACGAAAACATCATTGTAAAAGTTGCGATCACAAAATTTATAAATTTGGTAACTCGACACGCGAACATATTCATGCACTCGAAACCACAAAGAGCCGCCATATTGTCTTCTTCTTCTTCTTCTTCTCCTTTTTTGGCTAGGCTCACTTCTGTATCGTCCGTGAGGCTAGCCTGGCCACTGGTTATTTAACCGCTTCGACCAAGGTTCGCCATATTGTCAAATACGCACTCCGACCAGCTGTCCCGAGATCTTGCGAGTGGGGCGCCACTGGAGACACGCGGGCGAAACACAAACTAGCACACGTCGATATCGATAAATCCGACTATCAACGCGACACATTGCGGAACAATTGTATACCAATAAACTACACACGAAGTATCGGCAAAAGCGAGTCCCGGTAACACATACCACGAACAAACACGAACAGCCCAGACATCTTTTTAAATAAATCAACACACACACAAATTGTTTGCAATTTCTTTATTGTCCCATCAACATTGTAGATGAACTCTGAATAAAACGATTGGGATTTCATGGAATCTAACATTCAAACAAGGTCTCTATTAATTTACACCCTCTATCGTGTCCCGAATCAATTAAATTAAGAAATAAGAAAACTAAACACGTTTCAGTATATTGAGTATTTCCAGACCATGTTTATGAATGGCATTATGGATTGAAAAATTCATGTGTGTGAGTCTACGCCTGATCATTGCTGGATGTGATCAAATATTTTGTCTGTGTATAACCATGGAGACATACTAAATTACACTATTTGATTTACTTCAACATGCAGCGTATCTGTCACTTTATTTCTTGAATATGCCATAATAAGTTTCAAAAATGTGGTTCGGATAATTTTGAAGTTTTTTGCCCCATAGCACCAAAGTTTGTATTACTGGTACACAGGGAGTACCTATGAACTTTGATATTCCTGCGAAGTGGTAGGGGTGTCAATCTTTTCACTATTTGGTTCCAACTGTAATATATAAACGAAGATACATGAAACACTTATGCGTTCTGTTCACTTTCAAGTGCGCTGTCTTTTTATCTTTCAGTTTTGGCATAATAAATTTTATGAATTGGTGGTAATTTTTTCTGTCTGTATCAAAATTTAGATGAAGAAATCGCAGCGGATACTTGCAAACTTAGAAAATTCTGTGTATTGGCATGCATGCCAGGTATTAGTACTTCCTATTTTTGATTATGGAATATGAATATCTACAAATAATAAAAATTATACATGAATTATAGGATTTGAATATGGATTATAAATAATAATCAATAATAAAAAATAATGATAAATGTTACAAAAATTCAGCGATGGCTTGTTTAGGGATGGCATAAAAAGTTATATTTTCAAAATGCAATGCTCATATTACAAAGTAAGCAATTCTGTTGGTCTTGACGCACTTCATACTTTTTCTTTTGTCCGGTTGAACCTTGGTGGCTACATGCAGAGTTTGAAAATTTTGTGCATCGACGTGGGTGCGTCAACTTTCTATCTCTGGGCATGATAATACGAATGGAAAAGATTGCTTCAAAAAGTCCTTGGAAGCACGTTTTTGAATGAAATAAGCATTGCTAGCATTAGAATTCAATAAACATATGTGAAAATTGCGAATTCTGGTGGACTTGGTGAACATTATATATATTTTTTCTTTCTCCTTCTGTTAAATTTTAAAGAAAATCAATCAAAAATGTCGTTTCATTGAAAAATATTCATATTTTCTTTATTCACAATGATTTCATCAAAACAATTGAAAACAAAATTTATAAATGACGGGGGAAAATTCCACAATGATACAAAATATTGAAAAACCTTACGGAATATGATTTTAATCCCACAAAACTATGGACACTTTCGAAATGGTTGAAAAATTGAGGGTATACTTCAAACATTCGAAGAATATCAAACTGTTATAAATTGTATAAAACTTAAAGAAAATCATTGGAGAAACTATTTTTAAATATCACAATAGAAACATTGGAGAATTTTAGAAAATCTTATTTAAGAATATTTTTTGTCGTTTAGAACTTTACCACAGGAAAAAGATTTGATATCAAGCCGTAAAAATCCTCTGTCGGAGAAAAAAAAATTGGACAACTACATTGTTGGTCGCCCGTTTTCGCATTATACCACAAAAAATGTAAACAAAACTTCTTGAGTCACACAACGAAAATGATTTCGAACCGTAAGAAAATATCAAATATATTACAATCCTACAGCATTTGTGTATAATATTCTTCACTAGTATACTGATTGTGCGGTATCAGTCTTTTTTCGACTAATCAGATATTACAAGCCAAAATCATATCTCGGCCTCCAACCCGATTTCAACCATGCTCTTGGGTTCCTAATTGACAAAACATATTAGAGTACAAGGAAAAAAATCGCCAAAGTCCAAGGACAGACCTGTGACGAAATATTTCCAGTACAATTTTGACGAAAAATAGGTCTTTTTTCGAGGAAACCCACGTTATAAGCCGAAAATCATATCTCGACCTCCAACCCGCTTTCCACCATGCTCTTAGGTTCCTAATTGACAAAACATATTAGAGTACAAGGGAAAAATCGCCAAAGGCCAAGGACAGACCTGTGACGAAATATTTCCAGTACAATTTTGACGAAAAATAGGTTTTTTTTTCGTGGAAACCAACGTTATAAGCGGAAAATCATGTCTCAGCCCGCAACACGTATTTCTCCATACTGTTGGATTCATAATGGACAAAACATATAAGAGTACAAGGGGAAAAATTGCAAAAGTCCAAGGATATACATGTGACAAAATATTTCTAATTCAATTTTGACGAAAAATAGGTCTTTTTTCGTGGACACGAACGTTATAAGCAGTAAATCGTAAATAATTTATAGAAATTTGAATTAAAATTATATAGTCATCAAAACATAAATAAGGAACTTTCGAGAAAAAAGACGTGATATCAAACCATAAACTTCCCCTAGGGAAAAAAGGTTGGGACAAGTACATTGATGGTGTCGTGTTTGCTGATAATTCCATCCATAAAAAAAAACTTAAAAACCGATGAGTCATTCTTTTTATTTGATTCGAAAAGGTAAATCAATTGAAAAAAAATCCATCTAATTTACGTGCAACATTAAAGACCCGGAACCTTTTTATTGACAAGCGGAATATGGTAAGCATTGTCAATGGGATAGTCACTCGTATCAAATTTGGAGAGATTTTCTCGCATATCTCGATAAACGTCATCACACTCAATTTCATATATCAAACTATCTGTATCTGTATACATTACTGAACATTTATCCCCATACTTTGAACTCATAAACTCACGATGAAACGTATACAACCATGTTTTCGATATATCGAAAATTGACATGCCTACGTACATTGGTTTGTCAAATTTGACCTCAAGCTTACGCAATTCAACGGCTATCAAGTCTTCAGCAAAGATACTGCAACTGTGGAAATTTGGTTTTGCAATCATCGCTTCCGCTCCATATCTACCATCCCACTCTGTTAACAATGAAACATTTTTACGTTCGCGCACATCTTCCATCGTTTTACCGAAAACTGCATTATTCATTAGTTTATACATATTTTTGTCAAAATCATTTGTTGCACGCGTTCGCAATTGTATATTCAGATCAATGTAGCCTGTCAGTCATGGAGCTTCAGCAAATAGCAATATCCTATGTATTTTCTTGAATATGAGCCCATGACTCACAAGGAAAGGTACTTTAGTGTCCGCCTCCGATTTTGATAATTTTTTTCTATGTTATAGTCCATCCAAAAATAAGAGACACGTATTTTTTTTTATCGGCCGAAAGTTATTTTTAAGGGGTGAAATCAACCCTCAAAGTTCGGCATGTTTTGCGTCTGGTAGAGTGTTTCATATAGAAGCACTCAACCGATCGAAACGAAACCAATTGCAAAATGTTTGGCATGTCAAATAACCCATATGACATGTCCATCTTCTTATGCACCCTTACGGCCAAGGGATGAACCACCCCCGAATGTTCAGAATTTTTTCGTATAACAAAAACTTACAATCCGATTTTAATAAAACAAACGCCATTTTGCAGAGCAAAAAAAAATAAAATCGACGTGTTTTCGGGTTTTCCTCAGATCAAAAAAATTAAGGGGGCAAAACACCCTTAAAATATCAAATTTTGTTTTGAGCACTGGCCCCTTCCAGTTTTAGTATTCTTTTCATAGAATGTAGCTTATCAAAAAATAAGAAACACGTATTTTTTTTTATCGGCCGAAAGTTATTTTTAAGGGGTGAAATCAACCCCCAAAGTTGGGCATGTTTTGCATCTGGTAGAGTGTTTCATATGGAAGCACCCAACCGATCGAAACAAAACCCATTGCAAAATGTTCTGCATGTCAAATAACCTATATGACATGTCCAACTTCTTATGCACCCTTACTGCAAAGGGGTAAACCACCTCCGAATATTCAGAATTTTTTCGTATAATAAAAACTTACAATCCGATTTTAATAAAAGAAATGCCAATTTGCAGAACAAAAAAAAATGGACGTGTTTTTTGGTTTTCCTCGGATCAAAAAAATTAAGGGGGTAAACCAGTCCTAAAATCTTGAATTTCACTTTGCGAATCGAAATGTTTACAATCCAATTCATATGGTTCCTTTATCATTGCGTATCGACTTATATGTTGAATAATATTTATTTCACATATTCATTGGCTGACATCATAATCGTATAGGGAATCGAATACTTTGACATGCTTTACGTGAGAAGTGTTAGTTTTCGTTCTATTTATATAAGTTTCTATTTTGAATGATTTACGAAAACAAAATAAAACTCAAATATCGAGAGCCGCATTGACAATTCCCCGCCCAGAAGGCAAACAAATCTGACTCAAGCCTTGCCATATTCTTATCCATATCAAGAATCGCTATAGCGGCTCGTAGCCATGTATTCTTAAAAAAGCCAGCTCGCTCAGCCTAATGCTTGAGAGATATCCGAAAAAATAAAAAAATCTGTTTTTGTGATGATGTCAGATTAAGCCACCCACTCAAGATGAAGAAGCTAAAACTGACTTTATATTACTCCAGAAGTTTAGTTGCTGTTTGATTATTTATCTATCACTATCCTGTCCGCTATTGTGAATAACGTATTGTCATGAACATGTCTATCAACCCAATGAACGTAATAAGACTGTTGCTTCTTATATTTGAAGTAATGAACATTCCTAACAGTCCTGTTAACAATAATGAAGTGGAATTGAAAGAAAGTTTCGAGAGAATTCTGAAGGCTTCTATGGCAGAGTTCAATCGGTTAGAAATCGTGGAAGATACGACATTAGATTTTCAAGAACCGTTTAAAGATGTCATAGTAGAACCTGTAGAACGAAAACTAACACTTCTCACGTAAAGCATGTCAAAGTATTCGATTCTCTATACGATTATGATGTCAGCCAATGAATATGTGAAATAAATATTATTAAACATATAAGTCGATACGCAATGATAAAGGAACCATATGAATTGAATGTCAACATTTCGATGCGCAAAGTGAAATTCAAGATTTTAGGACTGGTTTACCCCCTTAATTTTTTTGATCCGAGGAAAACCAAAAAACACGTCCATTTTTTTTGCTCTGCAAAATGGCATTTCTTTTATTAAAATCGGATTGTAAGTTTTTATTATACGAAAAAATTCTGAATATTCGGGGGTGGTTCACCCCTTTGCAGTAAGGGTGCATAAGAAGTTGGACATGTCATATAGGTTATTTGAAATGCAGAACATTTTGCAATGGGTTTTGTTTCGATCGGTTGAGTGCTTCCATATGAAACGCTCTACCAGATGCCAAACATGCCCAACTTTGGGGGTTGATTTCACCCCTTAAAAATAACTTTCGGCCGATAAAAAAGAATACGTGTTTCTTATTTTTTGATAAGCTACATTCTATGAAAAGAATACTAAAACTGGAAGGGGCCAGTGCTCAAAACAAAATTTGATATTTTAAGGGTGTTTTACCCCCTTAATTTTTTTGATCTGAGGAAAACCCGAAAACACGTCGATTTTATTTTTTTTTGCTCTGCAAAATGGCGTTTGTTTTATTAAAATCGGATTGTAAGTTTTTGTTATACGAAAAAATTCTGAACATTCGGGGGTGGTTCACCCCTTTGCCGTAAGGGTGCATAAGAAGATGGACATGTCATATGGGTTATTTGACATGCCAAACATTTTGCAATTGGTTTCGTTTCGATCGGTTGAGTGCTTCTATATGAAACACTCTACCAGACGCAAAACATGCCGAACTTTGAGGGTTGATTTCACCCCTTAAAAATAACTTTCGGCCGATAAAAAAAAATACGTGTCTCTTATTTTTGGATGGACTATAACATAGAAAAAAATTATCAAAATCAGAGGCGGACACTAAAGTACCTTTCCTTGTCAGACGGTGTTGTAGAGTTCGGTAATGGATAACATAGCGCTCTTTATCGAAAACGGTTGCAAGTAACTTTTCTACTTTCTTACCCGGTGGTTTTCCATGTTCAGGACAAAAAGGCAAGTCTTTGTGTTTGTCATGCAAGGGCGCCGGATACTCTAAATCAACTTCAAGTATATAACCTTTTGTCGGATCTGGAGAGTTTATATCAAAGTTCGAGATGTCTTCGAGAAACTCAAAATCTCGATACGGTAATGGCGTTTTCATTGCACTTCCATACAGATTATTTACATCATAGTACATAAGGTATGTGGAAGTTTGTGATGGATCGAAAGATTCCATGTACTTGTTATTTGCACGTGCATATCTCCTCGAACATTGACTTAAACCTCCGCGTATACCTCTCTCAATAAACAATACCATATCAATGTCGGTGAGTAGTTCAAATTTAATTCCAGTAAATTTAGGCATAGCATCCCAGGTGTACCCCGGGAGAGTGAAATAATATGCTGGGTCAAGCCCATAACTTTGTTGAGAACTAACTCGGAAATTTTCAAAAATGTCTGCCAGTAAAAGGACATCCGTTTTCAAATAAAGATCGCTATATTCCCCCAGTGTTTGAATTGAAAATCGCTCCCAAACTGTTTGTGCATGTTGATATTCACTTTCAGAAATTGTTGTATCTGCTAAAGAACTGTAAAGAGCATCCCGAGGTGGAAGCTCTGTATCATTTAATTTTTCAAAACAGTCGATGTATTTATACGGGAAGACTCCTTTTCTCGTCAAAAGAGTGAAATCATCGTGTGAAATATTTGAAAATTGTGATTTTAAAACTGTTAGTTGGTCAATCAACAGGAGCGAAGCTAATTTATCAAGACTTGAACTCATAAATTTGAAAGAATCAATAAAACGTAGTCTTATCTGTTTTCTATAGTCATGTGACGATGATTTAACTGTTTTTGAAAAAGAAATGTATTTTTCTTTTGTTAAAGGGAATAAATCGATTATCCCCTCAAACGCTGTGGCCACCTCCTTTATTATGAAATGTGCGTCGTAGCCCGATAGATTGTGAAAAACAATCGGAATGAAAAATGAATTTTTGTAATTTAAATTGCAATTGCCATGAGCCGGACCTCGAAACTGCCCCGTTAGATGGCAATGATCGCGTACACGTTGTTCTTTCTCGACAAAGGGTTTCTCACAAATGTGACAATTTACGTCCTCTCAAAATTTTTTCCATTCAGCTGGCGATAATTCCTTCATCAGGACATTCGTTCGTAAAATTTTTTCCACGCAGAGTGCCAATTCTTTCAACTGTTCCACAAACCATCCAATACAATCTTCACTACGACGTGAATAGTATCCTGATAAGGATGAGTTGTATGAACAGCTAACGTAGAACCCTATGCTAAAAACTTTATGATGGTGCTGCCTATTCTTCTCTCTTTCTCTCTCACCAGTTTTCTTTAATACACACTCCAGGTCAGCATAGACGATGAATGGTAGGCGCTCCTTCCGATTATGGTTTGTGAATTCCAACCATTTGTCGTTTTCCGCCGGTAATCGTATGGCACAATCATTCATCTTTCCACAATCCACCTCTTGAGCTCGTAACTTGCTCTCCATTGAAAAATACTGCAAACACCTGTAAAATGATTATGAGTATTATCACATATTTTTGGAAAAAAAAATGTTGCACATATGAGAATAGAAATTTACTTACCGATCACAAATATATTTTTTATGATTCTTGCTGCTCAGTTGACTGCTCACTAAGCGGGATAGATCTTTACTCAGTGTAAAGTGACAAATTCTGTCCCCTTCCTCATTTTCAATGTACAATAAATTGACGTGTCTCCCTCTTTTGCACTTGGTAATGTGAAGAGGTGCAATACCACTTTTCGTTATACCATACACATTTATCGAGACATCGTTCAATTGCTCAAATTTTTTGATTTGATTCAGCGTCATCGGAAATTCAATGTCCTGAAGATTCAGAATCGTCGAGTAGTGCGGATACGAACTTTGACGATCAACATGCCGTTCGGCTGGGTGAAGAGCGGCAACCACAGCCCATGCAAAACATGCGTTGTCATTTGATTTAACGTTGACAACGGCTCTCTTCAACATTATTCCTCGCGGCAATCGAATGTGGCACCCTGCACACATTGGATTATACTTATTGATATTTACAGTGAGATTGGCGATTGAAACCAATGTCCATCCACTATCACATTCTTGAAACTCATCAAGTGATGCTAAAGTGGGCTCAATCACTCGCTCTTCATACCACTCTTTTAAATCCGTCGTTTGAAAAAGTTCCACATTAGCCGTATTGATACTTTTATGAGCACGTTGATCACCCGTTGAAAACTCGGCATTGAACTCTGTATTAACTTTAACACTATTAAAATTTACTATACAGTCCTTCACTCGCTTTTCAACCAATTCGTATGCATCCTCCAAGAACTGGCGTGGTACAATGTAATTTCGATTGATCACGGCGCCAGTCACTATGCGATTCGCGAACGCTGAATTAATTTCTTTCCAGACTAACCCTCGATCGCTTAATCCTGCGCCGGTATGTTGAAACCGTGAACGTGGGACTTCCAGTAATCCTTGCAAACGTATTATTCTCACAGTTACAGAGTGTTGATATCCTGTGCTCAATCGAGGGCGTTTATTCGGTGAAACTTGCTCTTCCAACGATTCAATAAATTCAAGACATTGTTGTTCCCAATAACTATATTCTTCCACCAACTTTATAGAAGCTACTTGTTCGCGCAACAGTTTTTCAACATCGATTGTACTGGAAATATTTCGTCACAGGTCTGTTCTTGGACTTTGGCGATTTTTTCTCTTGTACTCTAGTATGTTTTGTTAATGGGGAACCCAAGAGCACGGTGGAAACCGAGTTGGAGGCCGAGATATGATTTTCGGCTTGTAACTTTTGTTTCCACGAAAAAAGACCTATTTTTCGTCAAAATTATACTGGAAATATTTCGTCACAGGTCTGTCCGTGTACTTTGGCGATTTATTTCCTCGTACTCTAATATGTTTTGTCAATTAGGATCCCAAGATCACGGTCGCAAGAGGGTTGGAGGCCGAGATATGATATTCGGCTTGTAATTTTGGTTTCCACTAAAAAAGATCTATTTTTCGTCAAAATTGTACTGAAAATATTTCGGCACAGGTTTGTCCTTAGACTTTGGCGATATTTTTCCTTGTACTCTAATATGTTATGCTTATTGGGAACCCAAGAGCTCGGTCGAAAGCGGGTTAGAGGCCAAATATGATTTTCTGCTTATAACGTTGGTTTCCACGAAAAAAGACCTATTTTTCGTCAAAATTGTACTGAAAATATTTCAGTACAGGTCTGTCCTTGGACTCTGGCGATTTTTCCCCTTGTACTCTAATATGTTTTGTCCATTAGGAACCCGAGAGCATAGAGCAATGCGTGTTGCGGGCCGAGATATGATTTTCGGCTTGTAACATTTGTTTCGTCGAATAAAGACCGATTTTTCGTGAAATTTGATGTGAAAAATTATCGCCATAGATTTTGGCGATTTTTCCCAAATCTTCATACCAAAAAAGAAGAGAAGTAGAGACTTCTTTAATAGAACAGATTTTTTTTATCTCTTTTCTCCAAAATTCAAGTGAAAGATAGATCAAATTCAATGCACAACAAATCCAACAGAATTGACCATTTTTAAATGTCGCTTTTGCATTCTGCATCTAGAGATTTTCGCGTCATCCAAAACGTGCCCCTGATCAAAAATATTTTCAAAGTTTGCAAGTGGCCACTGAGGTCCAATTGTCTACAATTTGACAGTTACCGAAAAAAGCACCAGAAAACTTCTAACATTTATTATGCCAGAATTCAACAGAGCAACAGAATACAAAGAGGTTTGCGGTACCTGCATTGATTTTGGAGGAAAACAATTTCAGGACAATTTAGAAATGAATTTAGAAATTTAAAAACTCAGAATAGACTTTAGAAAAAGGAAAATTTAGGAATTTAGAAAATCTGAAGACTTTTGTGATGAATTTTTCTGATTACATGTTACGGTTGGAGTAAATAATTTGAATGATTGGCACACATGCTGCGACACAGAAATATGAAAGTTTGGAGGTATTTGCTTCATAGCAGTAATACAAACTTCAATACTATTTGAAAAGAAACACTTTAAATCTTGCTGAACCAAGATCCATTACATATTACCATAATCAAAGATAGGGGGTGATACTTAGCACACATATTTACGCACAAAAATTTCAGAGTTCGCAGGGATCTGCTGCGATTCAATGTATCTACGCAATGAGTTTTGAAGATAGCAATTTCAAACCTATCCATAAATGAGCAACTGAAGACTTTTGTAATGAATTTTTCATTTTATATTGTAACGTAGATTTTCCCCGCAAGGGTACGATCCAGTCCCTTCTCGGCTCACCCGCTCCTTCCTGTATGACTCTCCGGCTGCGAGAATGAACTGGGCGCCAGGTACAAAGTACCGTCGAATTAATCGACTTTATTTTCGTCGATTCTCGCGATCGTAACGCAACGCAAAACTAGAATTTAGAGTACACGAGGGGAACGAATGACCGAGGACGGTCCGACTACTCAGCTCATCTGAGATACAAAAGGTAGAGGGGGGGATCCTTGAGGAAAAATAGCAATTCGCAATGCAAAGCAAATAATCGACACAGACAGAAGATTCAGAAAAGATTAACAATTTATTCAAATAAACAAAATTACAAGAAAAGATGAATACTCGCGAGATTGGATCCTATATAAAATAAGAGTTGAAAAGGAAATTCAATTTACGGCTCGCTAGAATCGCATGGCCAATACGTATCGGACGACAACGCGGTTTCGGCGCGCGGCTTACTCGAATTCATCAGGTAATCTAGGTAAATCCATAAAAAAAAACTTAAAAACCGATGAGTCATTCTTTTTATTTGATTCGAAAAGCTAAATCAATTGAAAAAAAATCCATCTAATTTACGTGCAACATTAAAATTTATTATATCAATTCGAGGCCAAGTATTTTCTAATGAATTGAAAAAAGTTACCACTTGAATTACGTGCAGCACTAAAATTTATGATATTAATCGGTGGACAAATATTTTATTAGTAACTCTAAATTTTGATATTATTAAATTGTTCTAAGAAGCTTTTAAATCCAAAAAAATCACATGAAAGCTAGTCATTTGTCACTCTATGGTGGCAGAGACTTATTAGAAAATCGATTCTATTCAAACTTTCAGGATCCTCTGGTATTATTCACAAAATTCAACGTCGATTGTATCGATACAAATTATGTTTAAATATGTGTTAAAAGTACTTGTCCGGCCCATCATTTTCCGTTTAAATTGTTTATCCTAATAAAAATCAGGGCTTGTCTAAAACCGATAAGTCACAAGTATTCATGCCGAGGGAATTGAGAGAATTATCTTCAAGTAATTGTTACTTAATTGCACTAATTTAATAAAAAACGGAAACAAATTGTTTCGCAATATGCAAGGGATATTATTGTGCATCGATAAATGAAAAAAATTGTACATAATATATATGTTCTAGCTTCCAAAATAACTCTCCAGTTTATATTCAATAACGGCAATTTTTACTTCCCACTTATTCTTCCAGCGAATGAATTCCATTCGGAATAAGAACTAACTTACACTATTATTCAGAATATTTAATTAATAATGAATCGCACTTCAACAAATTTTTAACCAAATTCTGCCGTACAATTTCGTTTTTTTATGATTGATTTTTTATTGAATGAATAGTGATGGGCCGGACAAGTACTTTTAACTCATATTTAAACATAATTTGTATCGATCCAATCGACGTCGAATTTTGTGAATAATACCAGAGGATCCTGAAAGTCTGAATAGAATCGATTTTCTTATAAGTCTCTGCCACCATAGAGTAACAAATGACTAGCTTTCATGTGATTTTTTTGGATTTAAAAGCTTCTTAGAACAATTCCATAATGTTGAACTTTGGAGTTACTAATAAAATACTTGTCCACCGATTGATATCACAAATTTTAGTGCTGCACGTAATTCAAGTGGTAACTTTTTTCAATTCATTAGAAAATACTTGCCCTCGAATTGATATAATAAATTTTAATGTTGCACGTAAATTAGATGGATTTTTTTTCAATTGATTTAGCTTTTCGAATCAAATAAAAAGAATGACTCATCGGTTTTTAAGTTTTTTTTATGGATGGAATTATCAGCAAACACGACACCATCAATGTACTTATCCCAACCTTTTTTTCCCCAGGGGAAGTTTATGGTTTGATATCACGTCTTTTTTTCTCGAAAGTTCCTTATTTACATTTTGATGACTATATAATTTTAATTTAAATTTCTATGGATTATTTACGATTTACTGCTTATAACGTTGGTTTCCTCGAAAAAAGACCTATTTTTCGTCAAAATTGTACTGGAAATATTTCGTCACGGGTCTATTCTTGGACTTTGGCGATTTTTTCCCTTGTACTCTAATATGTTTTGTCAATTAGGAACCCAAGAGCATGGTTGAAATCGGGTTGGAGGCCGAGATATGATTTTGGCTTGTAATATCTGATTTGTCGAAAAAAGACTGATACCGCACAATCAGTATACTAGTGAAGAATATTATACACAAATGCTGTAGGATTGTAATATATTTGATATTTTCTTACGGTTCGAAATCATTTTCGTTGTGTGACTCAAGAAGTTTTGTTTACATTTTTTGTGGTATAATGCGAAAACGGGCGACCAACAATGTAGTTGTCCAATTTTTTTTTCTCCGACAGAGGATTTTTACGGCTTGATATCAAATCTTTTTCCTGTGGTAAAGTTCTAAACGACAAAAAATATTCTTAAATAAGATTTTCTAAAGTTCTCCAATGTTTCTATTGTGATATTTAAAAATAATTTCTCCAATTATTTTCTTCAAGTTTTGTACAATTTATAACAGTTTGATATTCTTCGAATGTTTGAAGTGATACCCTTAATTTTTCAAACATTTCGAACGGTGTCCATAATTTTGTGGGATGAAAATAATTTTCCATAAGGTTTTTCAATATTTTGTATCATTGTGGAATTTTCCCCCGTCATTTATAAATTTTGTTTTTAATAGTTTTGATGAAATCATTGTGAATAAAGAAAATATGAAGATTTTTCAATGAAACGAATTTTCCGATTGATTTTCCTTAAAATTTGACAGAAGGAGAAAGAAAAAAATGTATATAATGTTCACCAAGTCCACCAGAACTCGCAATTTTCACATATGTCTATTGAATTCTAATGCTAGCAATTTTTATTTCATTAAAAAACGTGTTTCCAAGGACTTTTTAAAGCAATCTTTTCTATTCGTATTATCATACGCAGAAATAGAAAGTTGACGGACCCACGTCGATGCACAAAATTTTTAAACGCTGCATGTAGCCACCAAGGTTCAACCGGACAAAAGAAAAAGTATGAAGTGTGTCAAGACCAACAGAATTGCTTACTTTGTAATATGAGCATTGCATTTTGAAAATATAACTTCTTATGCCATCCCTAAACAAGCCATCGCTGAATTTTTGTAACATTTATAATTATTTTTTATTATTGATTATTATTTATAATCCATATCCAAATACTATAATTCATGCATAATTTTAATTATTTGTAGATATCCATATTCCATAATCAAAAATAGGAAGTACTAATATCTGGCATGCATGTCAATACACAGAATTTTCCAAGTTTGCAAGTATCCGCTGCGATTTATTCATCTAAATTTTGATACAGACAGAAAAAATTACCACCGATTCATAAAATTTATTATGCCAAAACTAAAAGGAAAAAAGTCAGTACACTTAAAAGTGAACAGAACTCATAATTGTTTCATGTATCTTCGTTCATATATTACAGTTGGAACCAAAAAGTGAAAAGATTGGCACACCTACCGCTTCGCAGGAATAGAAGTTCATAGGTATTCGCTGCGTACCAGTAATACAAACTTTGGTGCTATGGGGCTAAAAACTTCAAAATTACCTGAACCACATTTTTGAAACTTATTATGGCATATTCAAGAAATAAAGTGTTACGCCGCATGCTGAAGTAAATCAAATAGTGTAATTTCGTATGTCTCCATGGTTATACACAGATTTGATCACATCCAGAAATGATCAGGCGTAGACTCACATACATGAATTTTTTAATCCATAATGCCAATCGTAAACATGGTCTGGAAATACTCAATATACGTGTCGCTTCATCATGTTGTCAAACTTAAGATGTGTTCATTGCATTTCAAAGATACAAATTTTCATGAAATCATGATATCATGAAAAATAAGCAACCAATGACTCATTGAAATAAATTTCCAAATTCATCGTGCAACAATTCAAGTGAATATCTATGTATTTACATGGCCCAAAGATTTTTTAAAACTTGGGTTTATAAACAAGCAATCATGAAAACTTTTTGTTATGAATTTTCCAATTTATTGAACTCAATATATGAGGAAATAGAAATACGAATGTCACTCGAATTATCTAGAGAATGAATAGTAATTGATATGGATATACTGTAAGCTAAGGAGAGATGGGAAAAAGGGCCCGGTGAACACAGCCAAACGAAATGAAAAAAAATATGACAACAATACATTGAATTAGACAGTTTTACTTCACCAAAGTTTTTCAAAATTTATTTGCATTCATTTACAGACAACCACGCATATTTTTTCTATAATGTCATAACACAACATAAAATTTCTGTTTGGAAAGAACGTTTGAGAGGTTACAATTAGCGAAAGTTTTTTTTCTTACATAACTCCCGTTGAAAATTTTTGAAGAACCAGAACCAGGATTGCAATAAAATTATGTCATAAATAAACGTAAAATCAAAGAATTAGTAGAAGGAGAAATTTCCCAATACTAATATATGTCCAATATAACAAATACTCGCGAACCGATTGCGATGAGGGTAAACTAACCCACATGGTTTTCACAAAACTTACATAACATTTTTTTTTTATAGTCATATAAGAATTTTAAATCGAATTCATACAGCTCGCAGTGTTTTTCCGAAATTTTATCATTTACATCGCTGTTGCTATTAATTTGCTCATGCCATCAAAAACTGACAGATGGTTGAACAATATATCACGCCAAAGTCACTATATGTCTGGTTTTCGTAATACACTGCATGTATGACACCACATACCACTATTTTTAATAAAATAAATAGATATTGAACACTTTATTAGATGAAAATTTTTTTTTTCACCCCGCACTTCGTAATGTCGAAAATCCGTTTGTTATAACATCAAAAACTGACGGCTGACTGATGGCATTGCATATATAGGTATATATTCATAAACTTTATTCCGCTGGAACGGTACAGCGAATGTCCTGACCAATCATAACTCATTATTTCTGTAGCCGGGATCCCGGGACCCGAGCTTCCATAGAAATGGGTTATAGCTGGCATCAAGAGGCCTTTGATGGTGTTCTGTACAGACACGGTAAATCCATAAATGTGTTAGTAACTTTTGCATAATCTTGAGCCTGTGCAAAGTTTTTTCTCAGCATTTACGCTACCGATCGTGTTGGTTTCGTGCTCATTCGAAAGGGATTTTGAAAATCAGTCTCCAAACTAATTTTTGCTTAACAAAACATCTCTTGGGCTCCGCAATTCTAGAAAATGACATGCCAGTTTTACCCCCACCACCGCGAATCGTTTTATTCAGAGAAAAAATAGTCTCGGCGAGAGCCTCAGGCCAGCAGACGACAGGGCTGTCAATGTACTTGTCCCGAGACTCTACCGAGTCTCTTGATAGGTAATCGCATCGCAATTTCGCGGGTGTCGTAGGTAATCGACGACCGCCGCTCTGGCATTGTAGGTAAAAGATAATGAGCGATCTGACGAGCAGATGCCTTAGGTAACAGGTAAAAGGTAACCAACGCCAGAACAACCGGTGTCTTAGCTAAAGTCAGGTAAAAGGTAATCGACACCAGGTAACCCTAAAGTAACTCGCGAGAGCGTCATAGGCAACGTAGGCAAGGTAATTGACGCAAGGTAATTCCCTACATGAGTTCTCGGCCGCAAGAAAAACTCGAAGATACGCGACGAAAGGTAATCGAAGGTAATAGTGAAGCGACTTTCGGCTAAGCGCGAGGTAACACCGAAATTCCCGAACGATCAGTACAATAATACGAAGATAGCGGCGTTATACGATAAAATAAATCACAGAAACCCCTAGCAAGATAATCGTTGAAAAGGTAACATAGGTAACGAAAGAGGGCCGGAAGATAATTCGCCATAAAGGAACGCAAAATGATACGATCATCACGAAATAGAGAAAAGGAAATAAATATGAACGCAAAAGGAACTGCTGAAAAATACGCAATACAATAGACAGAATAAATCGCCGTATAGACGACGCACGACAATAAGTGCGAGAGAGACAGAGCGAAAACATCGCGCGAACGACCGTGCTCGCTAGAGCCTCAACGCGTGCAGGGAGAGAGAGAAACGTAGCTGCGTGGAATATTCCAACGCGTACTACCAAAATTCGATATCAAAAATTTGACATTACAAAACTCAAACTTAATTAATTAATGCGCCATAGAATTACATCAAATGAACTATACTGAATGGACCCAAATTAATATCGAATCGATTAGTGGAGCTGAGCCGCAAAACTACGAAATTTGGGAACACGGGAAGTATCGGCCGCAATCTCGCTCGAAACTTCGACACACATGTTCCCCGAAACGCCAAATAAACCGGAACTAAATTCCGAAACTCAAAATGCTCAACTCCATTAATCCTTCGGGGAGAAAGAGAAAGGGCTTACCGAGGAACCAGCTCGTCGCACGCCGAAAGACAAAAGGAACCTCGATGATCGGGAGGTATTGGTGACTCGCCGGTGAGGTGATCGGAAGAAGACTGATAGTGCGACGAGCGGTCCTCCAGATTCGGCGTTCTCCCCACCACTAGGCCCATGCACGACAGCGCTCACGCCCTAGGCGCGAACTAGAGTACGGACTCTTTGCTCGCGCTTTCGCGCGAAACTCAAAACCATGGAGCGTGTACGGAGGATAATTACCGTCACGCTTCTTTACACGATATCCCAATAATTACCTTTCTGCTGCTCTCACCTCTCCCGCTCACTCGAAATACTCCTCTTGACTAGATGACCGTGATCCGCGTGTCTTTCCTCTTGGGGATCCGGCGGGCAGCTCTGAAAGGCCGAGGGGAAGCCTCCCTCACGACTCCGGATGTCGCGGTTGGCCCATAAAATAAACCACCAGGCAAAACAGCACCTCGCCTCCAGAAAAACTCCTCCAGATCCCACCTGACGAGGCGCCGGTTCGCACGGACTGTGAAACCCGAGTTCACGGTATTGCGGGCGGTGCAACTCTGGGTTGCTACGGCGGGAAAGACACGGGCGGCGTTCAATAAATGGCCTATGCCAGCGTGCTCTTTCAACCGCCCGCAGGTCGAGAATGTTCTTCGGTACTCGAAGACGGCGTGAGAGGAATGATTCTCGCGAGCGAGATCAGCTCGAACAGCAGGAACGTAACGCCAAATGAAATATGCCTGCGAGGGCAAATGTGGTGACGGTAACACCAAATCTCTCAAAACAAACGAAATAGTCAAAAGGAAACTTCATTAAAACTCAAAATTAAACAATCAAAAATTCTCTCTCCTCCTTGCACACGGAGGTAACAGGTAACGGTTATTAGGCCTAGTAAATTGTCGCTCGAAAGGTACTATACGCGATTCCTAAAATAACACTTATAATTACGTGACGATGAGTCTCGTTCCGACCAACACCCGACGAGTCGAACGGCGTCAAAATGAGCCGTAAACCCGGTCCACTGGTCGACACGATTCGTACGAGTGGCGGGGCAAAAATGTCACGTCACAATACATATGTTATGCGTAAACCAGGAGCTGGTATTGCCCCCGCTGTGCGTACAATCTCTGTATCTCTCGCTCGGCGATGCACAAGGAGAGGGGGTAGCCGCGTTCAGCGTAGTGCGTGACAAGAGAGCTAAGAAATGTATACCAGTCCCGCAAAGGACGTAAGTCCAAATGTATACATGCTGAATTTACGCCCGTCTGTCTCTAAGAAATTAAAGTTCCCGAAACGATGGATTTTAAATCACTAACGTTACATATCTCAGGATCGACTGAACGGATTTACATTCAACAAAGACCAATGGAAAGGGAAAAATCGAAAAAAAATCGTCACCAATTTTCAGGTTCTTTCATGAAATGGTTTGTTTGCGAGAGCCGTTTGAAAATTCTGTGACGTCATAAAACCGGCATATTCGTGTATATAAGAGTAGCGGCAGAGCTCGCGCTGGCTTATCTTTTGCGCTGCAGCTTTTCCTTTTAATACCTGGTGTCGAGCCGCTACCGCGTCTCTTGATGAAGTGATAGATCCGTGAAAATATATTTTCAAATTAACAGTGATTGTCATGGTTCAACAATTAAATAATCGAAATAATACTTTTCGCAACTTATATAATTCCTTTTTCAGTTTTTATCCAACAATGTCGTGGTAGGCTAGTGGATAGCGTGCGTACTTAGAAAGATGTAGGTAGGTAGGTAGATCGGTATCGAATGCCCATGCAGGTAGGAATTTTTCTTCGATTAAAATGGTTTCAGATCTGTACCATAAACTGTGATGATCATCACGGACAGTGAAAAATAATTTTGCAATTTATAACATTTAAAATACATAAACAATATAATATATTTAAAATCATGGCTCATAAAAAGAATAAGTGCTTCCTTCAAAAACTTGCATGTTTTGAATCATAAAATGTGTTATTGATTCAAACTACATATTACATATAATTGATTAAAAATTTTTAGATTAAAGCAACTATTGTTATTGAAACAAAAATTTGTGAAATTAATTGAAATAAATTAACCAAGTAAATATATGAGGGAACCAGTCGAATATGTTTTGGCGAATAATGAAATGAATGATTTTTTCGCTTCAAAACTACATTTTATTGGTTCTAGTAATTTTTTTCTTAGTGAAGATTTAAAATTCAAAAAGCCGAAACGTAAACAAGTTTTAGTAACAAACAAAGGAAATTACAAAATATTGAGTGCGGTACCAACTAATAAACATGTCGATACATATTTAGTTCAAGAACTCAAGGAAGTACTTTTTTCGGTTAAAGACACAATGAACAAGTATTAAATTAAAACACTCAGAGTATCGAAAACCGAAGATATGCTAGAAAATTTCGGTCACTCTTTTATTGCAGACTTATTCGAGGAATGTTTAAAGGAATGTGAATGTTTGATTACAATTTGCCGCGGAAATGTAACTATCCCAGATGAAGCCATACGGCAAGAAATAATATCTGAATATCACGAGAGTTTAATCAGTGGAAACAAAGGTATCACAAAAACGTATAAAAGAATTCGAGACCGATTCTATTGGCCAAATCTCAAAGATGAGGGAACCGAATACGTAAGATCATGTCCCGAATGTCAACAACAAAAATTGACTCGAATAAAAACCCGTGAAACTATGATCATCACGGACACCCTATATGAAGCCTTCGACAAAATTTCCTAGCTAGAAACGTAATCATTCAATTTGGTATACCAAAAATCATTCTGAGCGATCAAGGTAGATCATTTGTTGGGAAAGTTTTTAACAATTTTGCTAGAATTTTCAAAATAAAACATCTAACCACTTCCGGTTATCACCCTCAACCTAACGGCTCCCTGGAAAGAAGTCACATAGTTCTAGCAGATTTCATTAAACGTTACATAGATAAATTCGAAGATTGGGATAAACCCTTTGCAATGTACTCATATAACACATCGGCACACGTTACCAAATTACAGAATTATTAGACAGGCACAACGCTGTACTTGAAACATCAGAGGGAAAGAGAATTTTAAACATTTTGATAAACTGAAACCATATATAGAGTTAGAGGAAGCATCGCAACTCCTCTTTAGGAAAAAAACGCGTCACGTACCCGTCGCTGCGTCAGCCGAGCCAATAAATTAGAGAGAGAGAAAACTACCCCAAACTAATGAATAGGGCCTATGAGCATAAAAATCCGCAGATACACTAGAAGATCATATACCCCAGATCTCCAGAATTATAATACATACAACTGCAAATATTACTGAATCGTTTACGTGGGAACCAATGCATAAACACGACGTTTAAACTCTCCCTCTCTCTCTCTATGCTCTTCATTAGTATGGAAAATCTGGATCATATATGAGAAAATCTTCTCCCTTTATCTTATCGAACTCAGAAGGAAGGGATGAGGTTTGACTATAAAAAGGAAGAAAACCCTGACTAACATCCAGTCTAATAAAATTTTTCATGGTGTCACATCAGAAATTCAGAGTAAAGTTCGTGGAAGTATAGTAGTCTAGAACTTAGAAACGTTTCTAAATTAGAAAATTCGAGCCAAAGTTATACCCCTTCCAACCGACTAGACGAATCACGATATTCACCATCATAACCATCAAAGCGACCATTCTTGCCTACAGGTATTTGAAAATTTACTCTGCCGAAAATAATCAACATATTCAAACAAATTTTCCAAATCAAATACAGAAGATAATTATTATTTCCAAGTATCATATTTTTATTTCAAAATCATCATGGAAAAACATTGATGTTTGACTGAAGCCAACTTCAATTTTTTGTATCAATAACGTAAAGAAAACTTTTCTTTTTATTTTCAACCTCAAGAAATTTTTTTTTTACTAACATACAAAACTACTCCGGGATCAAGTGCAGAAACGTTTTCACGCCCATAATAATCCTTCTTCCTTAAAGGCGAGATCAAGTGTAGAAATGTTTGCACGCTCGTTTCCTTTTGGGAATAAGTGAAGAAACGTTTTCACGCCCGTGAAACCTTCGACTAACTATGGGATGAAGTCGTCGTGCCAGAAGAAAATATCAACTTTGGAAATTTCATGCTCAACAATCGAGACCAGAAACGTATTAATTAAATTATTTTCAAATCAAAATATTCAAAAAGAGCTCAGTAAAGACCATCAATTATTTCCATTAAAACAATTACCCCGAAAATTCATATCACGAAATTAATTCCAATCGATTTACCCCTGAAACATCTAATCGACAATATACCTGAAAATGACCCACGGTTGCTGAAATACCAACAAATCAACAAAAATTTCTCAAATAATCCAAAATAATTCCGTCTACTTCGAGAAAACAAAATCAATTTGCTAACCACCCAGTGAGTCTTTTGAATCACAAAACAATAATTAAATATTTTTCTTTTAACATATAATCAATCACAATTAACAAGCATGCATATCTCCGAGTCAGAACTAAATTTCTTAAATTAACAAAAAACGTTAGATTGGTTATATGAAATCCCTGTCACAAGAATACCGGGTGGAAACTATGATTTTTATAAGAGCATTACGCAATCCAGATGCGTTAAAATAGTTTCGGAAATTCCTGTATGGTACGTAGATGCCTAGATCAAAACATTTTGTAACGGGTGTTATCAGGACATAACTGCGGACGAAACCGAAAAAACAGGGAAAATGGTAGAAGCACATTAGAGAGTAATTCATCGACTGTACTTGGCTACGTTAAAAAATGATCTGATATTTTTAAATAAAATAGATTAGAAAGAAATTCCATTTTTTTATATTTTAAAATTTTTTATTGAAAATGCAGATATAGAAAACTATTTGAAACTAAAGTCACGACCTTTTAATACTTGTCGTTTCTTTTGCTTCTTCATCGAGGAAGCTTTGTGACGATGAAAAGATTTTTTTTTCCAGTTTTCAATGTCAATGTGCTCAAAATGTTCCAAAACATCGAAAAATCATATCTAGAAAAAATGTCCGGATGTGTGTGTGTGTGTGCGCGTGTGCGCGTGTGTGTGTGTATGTTATGGCACTGCAAAATTCAAACGCTTATAACTCGGAAACGGTTTGAGATACAGGGCTACCATTTTACACAGATGTTAATCTATACAAGCTCTTCACTCTCTGATAATCTTGTCAGAATTTGTAAAAAATTACGAATCTGACGACGTTTTGAAATTTTCATAAAAAAGGTGTCGACGCTCTAACTTTCGAAAATTTAGAGATTTATTAATAATTTTTTTTTTTATAAATAGACTATCATAATAGGAAGGTTGGTATTGAATTTGGGGAATATCGGTTGAGTGGTTTAAATTTTATGACATTTTGAATTTTACGAAAATATGAATTTTTCAACAAATCGTCCAACCGCTTCAATTTGTGGAAATCTTGTAAGATATTATGTATAAGTTTGTACTTCCTCTATACTTTTCAGCAAAGTTGTCAGAATTATTTAATTTCAGTGTAAATAGAAAAACAATGAAAATTGAAACTTGCAAACTGTTTTTTCTGATGGCTCGTCATTCAGTTGTTTTTTATGGATTTAAACAAAGAGATAAATTAAAGTTCGTAAAAGAAGGCAGAGAAAATAATGTATTTACATTATTTCCTTGTATACAAAAAAAAATGCTGAAAATTGAAATTTGCAAATTGCTTCCTCAAGATGATCAAGATGCACGGTGCTCAAGATGCACGATGCTCAAAGCTTCCTCTATGAGGAAGCCAAAATGATAAATATAGCACCTCATAGAGGAAACTTTGAGCATCGTGCATCTTGAGCACCGTGCATTTTGATCATCTTGAGGAAGCAATTTGCAAATTTTTTTACTTTTTGAAGTTTTTATATTCACTGATTTCAAGAGACTCGGTAGAGTCTCAGGACAAGTACATTGACAGCCCTGTCGTCTGCTGGCCTGAGGCTCTCACCGAGACTATACTTTCTCTGAATAAAACGATTCGCGGTGGTGGGGGTAAAATTCCCATGTGATTTTCTTAAATTACGAAACTCATAGGTTATGTACGGCTTTGAAAATTGAACTTTTAGCTAATTAAGAAGTTCTCTGTCGAATGAACCCAAAATCAGCATGATCAGTGTCGTAATTTCTGAGAAAAAACTTTGCACGGGCTTAAGATTATGCAAAACTTACTAACACATTCAGGATTTGACGCATCTGTATACGCGTACTCCAACCGCTACAAACATAGGCCCCTTGGCCCCCATGATCACCAATCCCTAGTGAGAGAAATTTTGCTGCAACCAATGAAGGGTGAGAGAATTTTTGGGCCAATGACATTCAATAAAAAGAGCAAGGAAGTTTGGCGGAAAGCTGAGGAGCTCGAGAGCTCGAAATCATTAATCACTCGAAAGTCACCAGCCGAAGTTTCACGTCGTGTTGACGTTTGGGGTCATGATGTTAGGAAGTGCGTGCGGGAAAATAAAAATAATTTTTGCGTCATCTAACGAAGTGTGTACTAATATTTATTTTGTCAAAATTTATGGTATACTAAACCGGTATAAAAACGGCCGCGTAAATGTAGACTGTGATCTGTGTGTGAAAATGAAAAATATAAAAAAATGCGGGATGCTTATGTCAACGAAACTTTTAAATATTTCATTATTTCGTTCAATTGGAAATAAGTGTCAACTGAGATAATCTTTCAATTAAACCAGAGTGTGCGGAATATTTTCAAGTGTAAATATATCGTCGGTTGCGTGATTATGTATCATGTGTAATAATGTAGGTTATATATGCGAGTTCCCTTTGATAGCTGTGTCGTAACGAACCGGCCGGGGTTTGACGTTACGAATAGTGCGGGACAAATGTAACAAACGTTCGCACAGTTAGTGAATAATGATATAAATAAGGCAAATCAGTTTATCAAAAATAGGTCTGGAAGTTGTAAGGACAAATGTTCGTCAATCTATAATGTATCAAGATTTCTTTTTGCGATCTCAAATATTATGGTTGATAATTAATAAAACAAGAACACACGGAACTGTTACAATATAATGTGAGAAACTCCAATTGAATAAATGTTTTCTAATTTATTTCTTGTGTCATCATTATTTTTGAATATTCCCATATTTTGCTTCCTATTGAGTTTGGCTCTGCTCTTTCCGATCCTTGTTTTGACTCCATTGTTTGCAGCGGATCGATACATATTATTAATTCGTTGCTTGAGATGTGTCCTCTGATTTTCTACTACTTCTTCATGCTGATTGTGGTAACGTGATTCAGGAGGTTTCCAACTATGATCATCAATCGCACATTTTTTACATCAGATTCTCAAAACAGTTTCTGGTCTTGATATAAGTGTAGTTATTCTTTTTCCACCTGGTCTGTCGAGTAATAAAGTTTGAAACTTGTTCCAAAAAGTGTTTGGATGCTTTTTCTGCTGATGATATGAAAAGTCGTATCTTAGGAATGTGGTATGCAAACACAAATTTTGATAACAAAACTTATAGAATGACATGTATGTTGAGCATTTCCACTTTGCAAACTACAAATATGGAATTATTATAATAAAAATTCATTCCCATAAGTCTACTGTTGCTCAGTTTTGGATGCGATCAAATATAAAGCCTACCAACATGCCCAGAAACTTACAGAATTGCTGAATGCAATGTGCGCTATGTCATTTTAATGTAACATCATGACTTTTGACAACTTTTCATTATAATGCTGTAGATTTGGATCATTGAAATACTGCAAAAATCTGCAAACTATACAATTTAAATACTGTGCCATTCATTTTACATTTTGAGTCTAACTGTAACATCTATATTATATGAAGTAAAAAATTGATTATAAAAGTCTTCAGTTGCTAATTTATGGATAGATTTAAAATTGCTGTCTTCGATGACTGATGTACAGCGAATACTTCCAAACTTTGATATTTCTGTGTTGCAGCGTGTGTGCCAATCATTCAAATCATTTACTCCAACCGTATCATGTAATCTAGAAAATTCATCACAAAAGTCTTCCGCTTTTCTAAATACTTCAATTTTCCTTTTTCTACTCCATTGTGAGTTTTCGAATTTCTAAATTAATTTCTGAATTGTCCTGAAATGGTTTTCGGTACCTTAAGCGTCAAAGACGCTTAAGGTACCTTAAACGTCTTTGAATTCTGTTGCTCTGTTGAATTAAGTTCGCTTAGTTTTTGTTGCTGCTTTGAGTTCTGGCTTAATAAATGTTAGAAGTTTTCGTGTACTTTTTTTCAGCAACTATCAAGCTGTGGATAATTGGACCTCAGCGGCCACTTGCAAAATTTGGAAATATATTTCATTGGGGGCACGTTTTGGATGAAATGAAATCTCTAGATTCAGAATGCAAAATCGACATTTAAAGTAGGCAAATCTGTTCGATTTTTCGTGTCTTGATTTTGATCTATCTTTCATTTGAATTTTGAATAAAAGGGATAAATAAAATCTGTTCTATTACCCTAGCGGATTGTACGACCAGGCATCGGTCAAAAAAAGTACAAAAACGACTGAAATTGGTCGAAAACAATCGAAAATCGTCGAACTTCGGTCGTTTTTGTACTTTTTTCGACCGATGTCTGGTCGTACAATCCGCTAGGGTAAGGAAATCTTTACGTCAGTTCTTTCTTGATATGAAGATTTGGAAAAAATCGCCAAAGGCCAAGGACAGATAGGTGACGAAATATTTCCAGTACAATTTTGACGAAAAATAGATCTTTTGTCGCGGAAACCAACGTTATAAGCCGAAAATCATATTACAGCCCACGAGACGCATTTCTTCACTCTCTTGGGTTCCTATTACACAAAACATATTAGAAGACAAGGAGAAAAATCACCAAAGTCCATGACCAAACCAGTGCCGAAATATTTTCAGTACAATTTTGAAGAAAAAATGGTCTTTTACGTGGAAACCAACATTATAAACCGAAATTCATTTCTCGGGCCTCATCCCGGATTCCCCCATGCTGTTGAGTTCCTAATAGGCATAACATATTAGAGTATAAGGAAAAAAATCGCCAAAGTTCAAGGGCAGACTTGTGACGAAATATTTTCACTACAATTTTTACGAAAAATTGGTCTTTTATGGCGGAAACCAACTTTATAAGCCGAACATCATACCCAGAAAAAATAAGATTGGGAAAAGTACATTTATGGTCCCTTATTTGCTGATAATTTCATGAAAAAGATTATCCCATAAAAATTGTTCGTATGAGAATGGAATCTATAAAAATATACTAAGCAAATAATTCATAGAAATTTATACTAAAATCCTATAATCGTCATAACATAAATGAGGAACTTTTGAGAAAAAAGGCGTGATATCAAACCGTAAACTTCCCCTAGGGAAAAAAAGGTTGGGACAAGTACATTGATGGTCTCTTGTTTCTGGATGACATAGAAAAAAGATTCAGAACCAGGAAAAAAATTCTATAGAAATAATAAACGAAAATTAAAAAGTTCAAAAAAATTCAACAAAAATAAAAAACTATCGAAAAAAATTGTGTAAAGAAAAATAAAAAATTTTCAAAAAAAATCATAAATATTGAACAAATTGAAAAATGTACTATCCACGTTACATGCAGTATAAAAATGTATGATATCAATTGGAGGCCAAGTTTTTATTGATAATGTGGAATATTTATCGAACAAATTGGAAACGTTAATGAAATTCATGATAATTATTTTCACGAAAAAAGTTAATGAAAAATAAGTTATAACGGAAGTTACGTGCAGTACTAAAATGTATTATATCAATTCGCGGTCAAGTATTTATCAGTTATTCGAAATATAATCTCCGGCGACAAATGAGCGTTGAGAATCCTTGTCGGGCTCACAACGTTTCATCAAAATTACTAAAAAATTAATGGAAATAAAATCATTAAAAATTCACATGAAAGTCATTCGTTACTTCAACAAGGTACACACTTGAAAGAATCGATTCCCCTCCGACTTTCAGGATCCCCTCGTATTATTCACAACATTCAACTTCGATTGGATCGCTACAAATTATGTTCAAATACGTCTTAAACGTACTTGTCCGGCCCATCACTTTTTATTCAAATTGCTCATTCGAAAACAAATCAGGGCTGTTCTATAATGACAAATATAATAAAATGGATAAAAATAAAAATAATATCTCCAAGTAATTTGAACTTGATTGTTCGCAAGTTCGTATAGCAATATCCACTTCTCATTTTCTTCAGTGAACACATACCATTCGGTAAGAACCAATGAAAATGAGAAATAATCAGGCGCATTACTAGAAATTTTCGAACCTACTCAGCCATGCAATGTTTTTTTTTCTATAGTCACGTACACATTTTGATAAATATCACTAGTCGAGTACGACACGTGGATTCCTGGAATTTTTAGAAAAATGATTTTGTTGTGAATTATGTCTCCATATAATATAAATAGATTAATCAACTTCGTCTTTCATTTTCGTTTCATTTTGACAAGAGCGATTCGAAGGAAAATTATTTTCTCGGCAATTACTGTTCCTTAATATTAACACATGCATTTATTTCGTTTTTGATTTGTTTTCGAATGAGCAATTTGAATAAAAAGTGATGGGCCGGACAAGTACGTTTAAGACGTATTTGAACATAATTTGTAGCGATCCAATCGAAGTTGAATGTTGTGAATAATACGAGGGGATCCTGAAAGTCGGAGGGGAATCGATTCTTTCAAGTGTGTACCTTGTTGAAGTAACGAATGACTTTCATGTGAATTTTTAATGATTTTATTTCCATTAATTTTTTAATAATTTTGATAAAACGTTGTGAGCCCGACAAGGATTCTCAACGCTCATTTGTCGCCGGAGATTATATTTCGAATAACTGATAAATACTTGACCTCGAATTGATATAATACATTTTAGTACTGCACGTAACTTCCGTTATGACTTTTTTTTCATTAACTTTTTTCGTGAAAATAATTATCATGAATTTCATTAAAGTTTCCAATTTGTTGGATAAATATTCCAAATTATCAATAAAAACTTGGCCTCCAATTGATATCATACATTTTTATACTACATGTAACTTGGATAGTACATTTTTCAATGTCTTCAATATTTATGAATTTTTTTGAAATTTTATTATTTTTCTTTACAGAATTTTTTCGATTGTTTTTTATTTTTGTTGAATTTTTTTGAACTTTTTAATTTTTCGTTTATTATTTTTATATAATTTTTTTCCTGGTTCTAAATCTTTTTTCTATGTCATCCAGAAACAAGAGACCATCAATGTACTTGTCCCAACCTTTTTTCCCCTAGGGGAAGTTTATGGTTTGATATCACGCCTTTTTTCTCAAAAGTTCCTCATTTATGTTATGACGGTTATAGGATTTTAGTATAAATTTCTATGAATTATTTGCTTAGTACATTTTTATAGATTCCATTCTCATACGAACATTTTTTATGGGATAATCTTTTTCATGAAATTATCAGCAAATAAGGGACCATCAATGTACTTTTCCCAATCTTATTTTCCCTAGGTATGATGTTCGGATTATAAAGTTGGTTTCCACCATAAAAGACCAATTTTTCGTAAACATTGTAGTGAAAATATTTCGTCACAAGTCTGCCCTTGAACTTTGGCGATTTTTTTCCTTATACTCTAATATGTTATGCCTATTAGGAACTCAACAGCATGGAGGAATCCGGGATGAGGCCCGCGAAATGAATTTCGGTTTATAATGTTGGTTTCCACGTAAAAGACCAATTTTTCTTCAAAATTGTACTGAAAATATTTCGGCACTGGTTTGGTCTTGGACTTTGGTGATTTTTCTTCTCGTCTTCTAATATGTTTTGTCTATTGGGAACCCAAGAGCATGAAGAAATGCGTGTTGTGGGCCGTAATATGATTTTCGGCTTATAACGTTGGTTTCCACGAAATAAGATCTATTTTTCGTCAAAATTGTACTGGAAATATTTCGTCACCGGTCTGTCCTTGGCCTTTGGCGATTTTTTCCAAGTCTTCATACCAAGAAACAACTGACGTAAAGATTTCCTTAATAGAACAGATTTCATTTATCCTTTTTCTTCAAAATTCAAATGAAAGATAGATCAAATTCAAGACACGAAAAATCCAACAGATTTGCCCACTTTGAATGTCGCTTTTGCATTCTGAATCAAGAGATTTCATTTCATCCAAAACGTCCCCCCAATGAAATATATTTCCAAAGTTTGCAAGTGGCCGCTGAGATCCAATTATCCACAGTTTGATAGTTGCTGAAAAAAAGTACCCGAAAACTTCTAACATTTATTATGCCAGAACTCAAAGCAGCAAAAAAAACTAAGCGAACTTAATTCAACAAAGCACAGAATTCAAAAACGTTTAAGGTACCTGCATTGGTTTTGGAGAAAAACCATTTCAGGACAATTCAGAAATTAATTTAGAAATTCGAAAACTCACAATGGAGTAGAAAAAGGAAAATTGAAGTATCTAGAAATGCGGAAGACTTTCGTGATGAATTTTCTAGATTACATGATACGGTTGGAGGAAATGATTTGAATGATTGGCACACATGCTGCAACACAGAAATATCAAAGTTTGGAAGTATTCGCTGTATATCAGTCATACAAACTTCAATACTATTTGAAAAGGAACACTTAAAAACTTGCCGAACCAAGTTCCATTACATATTACCATAATCAAAGATAAGGGGTGATCCGTCGCATATATATTTTTCCACAGAAATTTCAGAGTTCGCAGGTATCTGCTGTGGTTCAATGTATCTGCGCAATGAGCTTCGAAGACAGCAATTTCAAATCTATCCATAAATGAGCAACTGAAGACTTTTATAATCAATTTTTTACTTCATATAGATGTTACAGTTAGAGTCAAAATGTAAAATGAATGGCACAGTATTTGAATTGTATAGTTTGCAGATTTTTGCAGTATTTTAATGATCCGAATCTACAGCATTATAATGAAAAGTTGTCAAAAGTCATGATGTTACATTAAAATGACATAGCGCACATTGCATTCAGCAATTCTGTAAGTTTCTAGGGATGTTGGTAGGCATCATATTTGATCGCATCCAAAACTGAGCAACAGTAGACTTATCGGAATGAATTTTTTTTATAATAATTCCATATTTGTAGTTTGCAAAGTGGAAATACTCAACATACATGTCATTCTATAAGTTTTGTTATCAAAATTTGTGTTTGCATACCGCATTCCTAAGATACGACTTTTCATATCATTAGCAAAAAAAGCATCCAAAGGCTTTCTGGAAAAGTTTCCAAATTTATCACTCGACAGACCTAATGGGAAAAGAATAACTACACACTATACCAAGACCAGATTTTTTTTTGAAAATCTGATTTACAAAATGTGCAATTCAAGATCATGGTTAGAAACCTCTCGAATCATGTTACCACAATCATCACGAAGGAGTAGAAAATCATAGAACACATATTAGGGAACGAATTAATAATATGAATCGATCCGCTGCAAACTGAGCGGGTGAAAACAAGGATCGGAGAGGGCAGAGCCAAACTGAATATCAAGCAAAATATGGGGATGTTTAAAAATAATCACGACACAAGAAATAAATTAGAAAATATTTATTCAATTAAAGTTTCTAATATCATTCTAACAGTTGCGTGTATTTTTGTTCTATTTATTCGTATATATAACCTATGTACACATGATATATAACCACGCCACTGACAATTTATTCGCACTGGACAATATTTCTCGTACTCTGGTTTAATTGAAGGATTATTTCAGTTAACACTTATTTCCAATCGAACGAAATAATGAAATCTTGAAAAGTTTCGTTGACATATATGCATCGCGCATTTTTTATATTCTTTTTCACACACACATCACAGACTACATTACGCGGCCGCTTTGATACCGGTTTAATATATCACAAATAACAAAATAAATAGTAATATGCACTTCTTTAGATGACGAAAATTATTTTTTTATTGATCCCGCACGCACTTCGTAATGTCGAAACTCTGTTCATACGATCAAAAACTGACACATGGTTTGTACATATATATATGTATATCGGTCGAATTTATGACTGCTGATACCAGCTGTGCTGCGCCGTGTGCGACGTTCTGAAGTTGACGTTAGATTTCCAATCATCAACAACTAATTTCAACAACCAATCACAACGTCTAAAAATGGATGTCGTCAGATCCAACGAATCAGAAACTCGAGAGCATCAAAGTGCCTTTGATGGTGTTTATAAATACAGACGCATAAATTCTTGAATGTGTTTGTAACTTTTGCATAATCTTGAGCCCGTGCAAAGTTTTTTCTCAGCAATTACAACACCGATCATGCTGATTTAAGGCGGAATCGAAAGAGAATTAATCAATTGGCTTAAACTTCAATTTTCAAGTTGCTAAATGGCTCCTGAGCTTCGTAATTCAATAAAATCACATGCCAATTTTACCCCCACCACGGCGAATCGTTTTATTCAGAGAAAGTATAGTCTCGGCGAGAGTCTCGGGCCAGCAGACGACAGGGCTGTCAATGTACTTGTCCCGAGACTCTACCGAGTCTCTTGATACGAACTTGCGAACAATCAAGTTCAAATTACTTGGAGATATTATTTTTATTTTTATCCATTTTATTATATTTGTCATTATAGAACAACCCTGATTTGTTTTCGAATGAGCAATTTGAATAAAAAGTGATGTGCCGGACAAGTACGTTTAAGACGTATTTGAACATAATTTGTACCGATCCAATCGAAGTTGAATGTTGTGAATAATACGAGGGGATCCTGAAAGTCGGAGGGGAATCGATTCTTTAAAGTGTGTACCTTGTTGAAGTAACGAATGACTTTCATGTGAATTTTTAATGATTTTATTTCCATTAATTTTTTAGTAATTTTGATAAAACGTTGTGAGCCCGACAAGGATTCTCAACGCTCATTTGTCGCCGGAGATTATATTTCGAATAACTGATAAATACTTGACCTCGAATTTATATAATACATTTTAGTACTGCACGTAACTTCCGTTATAACTTATTTTTCATTAACTTTTTTCGTGAAAATAATTATCATGAATTTCATTAACGTTTCCAATTTGTTCGATAAATATTCCACATTATCAATAAAAACTTGGCCTCCAATTGATATCATACATTTTTATACTGCATGTAACGTGGATAGTACATTTTTCAATTTGTTCAATATTTATGATTTTTTTTGAAAATTTTTTATTTTTCTTTACAGAATTTTTTTCGATTGTTTTATATTTTTGTTGAATTTTTTTTAACTTTTCAATTTTTCGTTTATTATTTCTATAGAATTTTTTTCCTGGTGTCACTTCTTTTTGAGGAGCATGACAACTATACTCGAATCGCACTTCATTCACTGTATTTGGCAACGTTAGAAAACGATCGCATTTTTTTTTATAAAATAGATTATGAAATTTTCTCATTTCCTTTATATTTTCAAATTTTTTATTCAAAATGTAAATATAGAAGATCATTCAAAACTAAGGTCGCGACCTATTAATACTTGGTGTTCCTTTATCACTTTTTGAAATTTTTATACTTACTAATTTCACTTCTTTTGAAGAGGTGTGACAATAACTATTTAGGAAAAAAAATTCATTCCTCGTCTTCAACGAAAATTTTTCAAGCGAGTCGTTTCAAGTTAAGCGCTGTTCTTTACGTGACGAAAGCAATTAATACTACTATACAGCCAATTTTTCTATGTAGACGGACGAAAACTGTGCGGTTATGTTCATGCGAGTTGAAACCTTTTACAAGCAATAATAGCGACTATTTTAATTATTCGTTCATCAAATTAAACTTTCCAATAAAAGAGTGGAAAATTTCTATGCAATGGGGGATTATTGCAATTTTATATTCTTTTTTTTGAACAGCTGCATTTAGTTACGTGGAAAATTGATTTTTTAAACTATCTTTTTTTTTTCTTCTCTTTCAATAAATATCATGTTGACATGGATATTGTCAATGGTTTTTAATATCTGAACAGACGTTTCCATGGTATTCAGTATCTAAGATGACAACTGTATAGTTATTGGTGTCCAGTTATTTTCTTTCATACTCTGCTGTAATCTCAGAACCTCTCATGTCCATGTAGACTATTAAATCGCCGATCCAAATATTAATTACTATGAGGAAATACATTACAAACCATTGCACCGTCTACCTAAATAACGGGAAATATAAAATTGTCGAATATACATAAAAAATATGAAGCCATCTACCTAAACATCAAAAAACCTATAATTGCCAACCTAGACATCGAATACGATGGAGCCGTCGACCTAGACTACGAAAACCATGGAGGAATATACCTGGATAACGAAAATCAAGGAGGAACATACCTGGATCACGAAAACCACGAAGGAACATACCTACACATTGAAAATCATGCAGGAACATACCTAGACATCGAAACCCATGGAGGAATAATGTAAGACTACGAAAAACATGGAGAAACATACCTGGACATCGGAAACTGTGGGGCCGTCGACCTTGACCGTGAAAACCATAAAGAAGCATACGTAGACCACGAAAGCCATGGAGAAATATACCTAGACCATGAAAATCATAGAGGAATATACCAGGATCACGAAAACCATTCTTTCTTCGACTTCGAAACCCATGGAGAAATTATTCTATACCACGAAAACCATGGAGAAATATATATAAAATACTTCAAAAAAGTAAAAAAAGAACGCCAAGTATTAAAAAACCGCCTCTTTAGTTTCGAATATATTTTCAGTAAATGAAAAAATTCCTTTCCCATTATTTATTGCTAAAATGACATAGTAGGGAAATCAAGATAGGAAAAAAATATGAGATCATTTTAGCATAGCCAAGAATTTTGAATAAATTTCGATTTCTGCAGAGAATCATGTTACACCTCCAACTGTACCGGCTAAAGAGTTTTGTGACTTCAAGCGTTCCCAGAATGATTTTGCGATTAAGATATTGTTATTCTAATTTAATGCCCAAATTCACTGTCAAAATTACACACAAACTTGGCGTGGATGGTTTTCAAATCGAAGCTCGGGAAGACACGATTAATCAAATATACTATTCAAAATTAATGGTTTGATGAATAAAATAGATTCCTGAGATAGTATATCGATGAAAGAGATTAATGGAGAAAATAAAATGATTAGCAAATATGAATGATTTAATGAATAATTACACAATACGTAGGCGAATGGATTAAATTATTGAATCAACAAACGAATATGATGTTGAGAAAGTATGGTTTTAGGAATATAAAAATGGACAATCTGGTGAATGAATCAACGAATGGGATACAGAATACTTGTGATGAACCAGTATATGGATAGGTAGACAAGTAAAAAATTCATACGTGGCTGGATGAAGGATAACGAAATAAAAAACAAATGAATTAGTGGGCATTGAAATTCGCTCTAGATGCAGACGGATGGAGCATTAGCATTCCTTCGCCGAGCTTCGATTTGAAAACCATCCACGCCAAGTTTGTGTGTAATTTTGACAGTGAATTTGGGCATTAAATTAGAATAACAATATCTTAATCGCAAAATCATTCTGGGAACGCTTGAAGTCACAAAACTCTTTAGTCGGTACAGTTGGAGGTGTAACATGATTCTCTGCAGAAATCGAAATTTATTCAAAATTCTTGGCTATGCTAAAATGATCTCATATTTTTTTTCCTATCTTGATTTCCCTACTATGTCATTTTAGCAATAAATAATGGGAAAGGAAATTTTTCATTTACTGAAAATATATTCGAAACTAAAGAGGCGGTTTTTTAATACTTGGCGTTCTTTTTTTACTTTTTTGAAGTATTTTTATAGTGATTTCGCTTTTTTTTTTAGAAGAGTAACAATTACTAAATATTTTGGCAAATTATACATTTTTTCTTATCTCCAAAAAATTTTTTACAAATGATTTGTTTAAAGTTGAGTAAGTACCTTCAGGTGGCGAAAGCAATCAACGCTATTAAATAGTTATTTTTTCTACGTTGACGGACAAAAATTGTTTAGTCAATTTCAAATGATGTAAATCTTGTCTATATTAGAATGGTCTTATATTTTTTTCCCTATCATGACACAAATAATGAGGAAGAAAATTTCAAATTAACAATGATAATATGTCAAGATCATTCAAAACTAAGGTTGCGGTCTTTCAATATTTGTCGCTCTTCTTTTTTTACTTTTTTTCAAGTGTTTTTACTACCGGGGAAAAATTTTCGAATAAAAGACCAAAAATGTTCCGCGCTCTTTTTTCTTCTACTAGACCACTGGTTCAGATCTCGGATGCAAGAAGTCGCATTTTGAAGGGAAGACATTCACCTTTACTTTGGTTCATTCGAAAAGTCACTACGACCCTTTTTACGGGTGCTACGTCATTTCGAAAGACGTTGATTTTTGATTTGTTGGATTCTCCTTTCAATTGGACCGCGTTTTCACATGAAATTTTTTCTCCTCAATTCCACGAGCGAATCCTCAAAAGTTGAGGTTTTAGTTTGAATTTTTTTATTGGAAACGATTTTTTTCGCTCAATCATCGCGTTTTTAGCAAAAGAAAAATTTTGAAAATTCCCGCGTATCGTGAGAAATATTAGATTGCACACGATATTTCAAGCATAAGAAGAGTTGCGTCAGCGATTGTTTATTTACTGATTTTTTTTTTACATTTTCCTCCGTCCAATTTCCAGTGAAACTTCAAGTACCTTGATTGTCGTAACTCTGAAACAATGTGGTTTTTTTTTATGAAATTTGAAGGGAGAGAAAAGTTTTACCTTCTATTCAATTTCAGCTCATGAGAATGTTATCAGATTTTTAACATTTTTTACTTCAAACAGTTATGTATTGATCTAGGTTTTTCGAGAATCATGAAGTCGTATTAGAATATCCAAAATAGAAAAAGTATCATTTTTGTTTTCGAATTTTTTATTGAACGATTTCTTTTATAAGACATGGCATGAAGTACTGAAGAGCATTCCTGAAAAACTCGTAGAAAAGATACCGTGGATTGCGTAAAAAGCATCCATCAAATGTTTGTCTCATATCGAAGAAACTACCTTTCGTATGCAGCACTTTTTTCCCAATCCGCAAAATTCACAAGTTTCTAAAAAATGAGCATCGGCGTCTTGTTGTGCCCGTACATCGCACTCCTAAAATAAAGAGTATATAAATTAAGCGTTCTCAGCATAAATGCATCGACGGCGAAATATCGACGTTCCCGAACGAGCGCATCGACCCTCGATGTCATCACCGAAACTTCGAGAAAGAATATCACGCCATATTGTCGCGAGAGGGGGAAAAACCCCCAAGTCTATAAATTTACCAACTAACCAAAATTCGACAGTCTTTGACGAGAATTGTAACGATCGGTCTCGAGGCAATAAAACCTCGAATTTGTAACTTCTTAAATAAACTTATTGTTAACTTGTTGTAAAAGTATCGAGTTGGAGTTCAGCTCTTTTGGCCTAAATCCCTTAAATACTCGTCCTTGATAACTCGTCCCTTCGCGACGGTCTTCGCGGACACAACATTGGTGGCAGCGGTGGGATAGCCACTACTCGAGAAACCCGACACGTCTACGATAGTCAAACGGAAGGAATTCAAATTGCTGAGGAGGACCGATAATTCTAGAAAAGTCGATATATCGAACGGACGTTCGATCACCGATCATCGCATCCAAGGCAGACCGATCTACGTCAAGATTCAACCCAAAATACGACTGGAGCTGGAGCGGAAGAAATTCAACACGACAACAAATCCGAACATCATGTTAGCGATCATCTTACTGTAAGTGACGGAACATTATTAAATAACATTGTAATCCGCCAAAGCCAGATCGTATATAAAAATTTATATGTCAGACGACGAGTACGCTGACCGTCTCAAATTACCGGGCGTAAGCACTATTTCGCGTTCGCTCAATTCATTTTTCGACGATAAACTCGACTACAATCGCGAAAGAAAAAACGAAATCACCTCGCAAAGTAGAAGGCGACGAAGTAGCGCCCAATCTTTAAATCGATCTCCGACATCGGAAGACGATTATTTAGACGCGGAAAATACGCCGGAAAATTCGGTAGTAGAAACAACAAATCCTTTAGTATCAACAATGGTCGAAACAGTAAATTTAGACACAACGGGAGATAATCAGAATTCCGGAAATCCCGGAAATAGTCGAAATAATAATCCTGGAAATAATGGCGAAAATAATAGAGGAAATAATTCTCAAAATTCCCCGCCAAATCACTCGCGAACTAACAGACTTCGAGGCTCAATGTCTCTTAAAGAAGCGCGTAGTTTAATTCCTCGATTCGACGGTTCAAAACCGGAAGAAGCGCGAGAACTTGTAGATTCTTTTGCTCACGTCAACAAACATATTTTAGAGGAGGACCAAGAGATTCTCCTGGAATCAGTGTTAACAATGAAACTAACCGGTAGAGCCCGAGCAGAAGTAAGATATAAAAATATTCCAAATTTCGAAACATTTAAATCCGTTATGTTAGAAATATTCTGCGGTACGAGAACCGTAGGAGCCCTTCAAACAGAGCTGTATTCTTGTCGACAGAAATTTAACGAATTAGTAAAAGAATTCGGAAGAAGAGTAGAAGACACAATGATGGAATTAATTGATGCAAGTACAAAAAAGCACTCGACAATGATCGAACAAATGGCGGTAGAAAAACACATACGCGAAGTAGCCCTTTCGAGTTTCACTCAAGGTCTCAAACGCGAATATCAAACAATTATTAAAGCTAGGGCATATCCAACCCTCAACGAAGCTATCACAGCCGCGATCGACGAAGAAAAGATACAACAGGGAACTCGTAGAGAACCTGGAAATACGACTATTTGCAGTAAGTGTAATAAGAAGGGTCACATTGCGCGCGACTGTAGAAGCTCAGGGAATAAAAACGGTTATAACGGTAATAATGGTAACTACAATCAGTCTAACCAAAATAAAAGCATAAATTCAGTCTTCTGCAATTATTGCAAAAAACCAGGTCATGTCTATGATGACTGCTGGAATAGGAAAAATATATATTCATGAAAACAAATTCATTGTATAGATCCACCCATTATATATATATCTATACACAATCCACTTTAATCTAGACTCACCGACACCTCCTTACGGCGGGTCTCCGCTACGATAAAAAACATTGCCTCTTTTAAATTAATGTGGACAATATTCGCCATTATAATATTTTACTCGCAAACGAAACACACTCAAAGACGATAGTATACTAAGTGAATACGAGAAACATTCGCGGTAAAATGAAAACTCAAAACGCAGATTCAGCGAATTGATAAGTAGTCAGAAAAGAAATAAAAAATAAGGTCAAAATCCTTTCAAAACAGTAACCACCCGACGCACTTACCGACATCGAGATAAGTCGATTTCTACCGTACCGACCGACTAGCGACTAACTCAAACAACCCATTACAGGTGTGCGAGCGCAATAGCAGTCGTAGGAGGGATCGAGTCATCGGTAATCAATGAATATCGAATCAACAATTTTCAAACATCGCCAGGAATATACTTCGAGGAAATAGGATCATTATATTTGGTAAAAGGAACATGGAAATTAGTAATCCACATGAATCTACACTATATGGAAAGAACAGCAGACGTTTTATTCAAAACACTAGAAACCCTGGAAAAATTATGCAACAAAACGACTGACGATTCACTATGTTCCACCGTAGACAGCACATTAAAACCGTTATTGAAGAAAGTCAGTTCCTCAATAACAGCGATATACAACTTCGTAGGCACAGGAGAAAGTAGAAACAAAAGAGGATTAATTAACGGTCTAGGAACAGTAATCAAAGCAATAACTGGGAATCTCGACCAAGATGACGCAGAAAAAATAGACAAAAACATTGACGACATAATAACAAGACAAAAAACTGACGAAGATATGTTAAAGGAAAATGTACAAATTCTACAATCTACACTAAAACTCTACAACGAATCTACTTCCGAAATAATAGATAAAAAGGACAACTTAATGCATATGATAGAAAGAATTAAAAACACGGTAGAAAGTCAATTTTCAACAATAAAAAGGAAACAAATGATAGACGAAAACATAAACATATTTACAACGACAGTCGAAGCTTTTACAAGCGACGTAAATCAACTAGCAAACTTTTTAACAGAAATTTACAAAGGAACAATAAACCCTACGGTAATTTCACCCAAGCAGTTGGCTGACTATCTAATAGAAGCAACTCCCTACATTCCTAAAGGATTAAACTTTCCAACGAACGTCAAGAGTAGCGAAATGACTAACTTACTGAAAACAGCAGAAATTACTAGCTACACAGCAAAACTACGATTTGTTCTAATCATAAAATTCCCTTTAATCGAAAATTCAATTTTGAAAGTCAACAAAGTCTACCCACTACCTACGAAAATCAATGAAAATCAATTCCAATTCATAGAAACTACATCTAAAATAATAATGGTTGACAACTACAAAAGAATGTACATAACAATGTCCGAAGAAGATTTAAACAAAGCCAGAAAAGTCGACAATATCTATTATTACAAACCTAAACAGTCACTACAAACGATAAACGGCAATACGCCATGCGAAATAGCGATTTATTTAGGAAATAATCCCGAAAAACTATTATGTAATCAACGAATTGTGAAACTCGAGAAAACATTAATAATCGCACTGGAAAAAGAAGGTAGATGGCTATTCGTAGCCCCAAAACCCGAAAGCGTAAGAATAGATTGTAAAAATAAATCTACGACACACGAAATAATCCACAATACAGGATTACTGGCTTTGGACGGAGAATGTTCCGCCACATCAATAAATTTTCAATTGTTATCTTTAAACGAACTACGACAACACGAATCTATAACATTTATACCACTATATAATCTAACAAATGCGATTGGAATGGTAAACGCTAATCACCCAATTTTCAATTACAGCGTACCATCAAAAATAATTACTAATCCACTGGAAACGAATAAATTAGGCGAGCGAATTGAAATTCTTCAGCAAAAATTAAAAGAAGAACCGAATATTTGGGCACATCCTTATCACATAATTGGAAATTACTCTCTAAGTGCCATTAGCATGACTCTGATCATCATAATAACTATCATTTTAACAATTTTTAAAGCTAAACATTGTCAAAGAGTTCGACTAATACAGCAAACTAATGATATCGAACTAGCCCCGACTTTCGTGGCAAGACCAAAAATCATAGAAGAACTTGCATCTAGATCTACTGATGATAAAATTTACATAACTAAGGCACGCCCAAAAAACAAAAATAATGCCACACAAAACGCTTCATTATAACCTAAACATAATCCTACTAAAAGTGGAAAAGGAATTAAAAAAGGGAAAGCATATTCAAGTTTCATTCAAATTTAATTATTTTATTCCGTGCGAAAAAGTAGCCGAAATGAATTTCGTCTCCCGAAGGGGGGAGGGATGTTGTGCCCGTACATCGCACTCCTAAAATAAAGAGTATATAAATTAAGCGTTCTCAGCATAAATGCATCGACGGCGAAATATCGACGTTCCCGAACGAGCGCATCGACCCTCGATGTCATCACCGAAACTTCGAGAAAAAATATCACGCCATATTGTCGCGAGAGGGGGAAAAACCCCCAAGTCTATAAATTTACCAACTAACCAAAATTCGACAGTCTTTGACGAGAATTGTAACGATCGGTCTCGAGGCAATAAAACCTCGAATTTGTAACTTCTTAAATAAACTTATTGTTAACTTGTTGTAAAAGTATCGAGTTGGAGTTCAGCTCTTTTGGCCTAAATCCCTTAAGGTGGTTCCTCCACGAGACAGTTAAATTAGGAAATTATTTAAATTTGGCATACGTTTTGTTTAACATATGAACAACACCTCTGTAAAATTTTAACAAGTTTCACCATCCCGAACCCGAGATATATGTAATTGAAGTTGACTCAATTAACACGTAACCTATGGACCATGCATAAGCAAACGGCACATTATTAATTCTACCGCTAGTACTAAAATTAGGAAGTTTATAAAAAACGAGGAGGAGCTAGAGCAGGATATCACAGATATTGTGAAAAAAAATCAAGGTGATTGACCATCTAGTTTGACAGATATAGCCTCGAGAAGTACGAAGGTTTAGGCTGCATACGATATATTTTGCAAGCGAACAAGCGAATGTCGTCTGTATAGACAACCTTTTCTGTGTGTTGAAGCGTAACCTGGATAGTTCCGTCAAAAAATTTACTCACGATGTCGGATCAAAAATACTTTTAGAATAAATTTTACGAAAGCAAATGATATTTGTACTATATCTGCTGGCACCGAGTACGTATATAGGCTCTTTACAAAGTTGTTGATTACGATCCGAACGAATTATCAAGCCTTTTAATATGCAGACAGTACATAACTTTTGGTTGGGGCTGTCGCAGAGGATCAACCTTAAATACTCGTCCTTGATAACTCGTCCCTTCGCGACGGTCTTCGCGGACACAACAGTCTCATATCAGGCATAACCTGTTGACTGGTATATACAAAAAAAAAGTCGGGTCAGTTCTAGTAATAATGTATCATATGCGTACATATTGAAATCTCGTTTTTAATTTTCAACCGATTGGGACGAAAAATGGTTTACAAGGGTTTTTTGTGTCACTGAATCGAGTTTCGGGCTTAATTTTTACCTTGAAAGAGGTGAAAATTGAGCGTTAAGGCTGACATTGTTAGATTTTTCAATGGAAAGTTATTATGCGATATTACCCGAAAATTCCAAGTTCCACACTAGACTCTTTTGTCGAAATAAAACTAAATTCACTATCCCCAAAGAGATGAATAATAAGGGTTGGGGTGAAATTTTCAGATTTTTCAATGTGAAAGTTTTTTATATTACATGGAAATTGCAAGTTATTTAGGACACTAAACTATTTTATTGAAATGAAAAAAAAAAATCACTATTTCCTAAGAGGTGAAAAATAAGGTTTGAGGGTGAAATTTCCAGATTTTTCAACGGGAAATTTTATGCTTTTCCACATAAAAACTATATGTTTTTTGTCGAGCATGACAGTCCTTTATCAAAATAAACCAAAACTCCCGATCTGCCAGGGGGTGAAAAATGAGGGTTGGGGTGCATTTCGATAGAAGAGGCTAGTGTTCTAAAAAACTCGAAATTTTCATGTAATATAGCACAAAAACTCCCTATTAAGAAATCTAAAAATTTCATCCCCAAACCTTATTTTTCACCCTTTCGCAGGTAGCGAATTTTATTTTACTTCGATGAAAGAATCTGGTACCCTCAAAAACGAACATTTTTTATGTAATATAACATAAGAATTTCCCATTGAAAAATCCGAAAATTTTACCTCCAACCCTCATTTTTCACCCCCTCGGGGATCGTGAATTTTGTTCATTTTCATCCTAAAAAATTTGGATTTTCCATGTAATATAACATAAAAACATGCCGCTGGAAAATCGGAAATATTCACTTTCAACCCTCATTTTCATCCTTTTCGAAGGTAGGTACATGAAAATTAAGATTGGGAATGAAATCAGCAACCTCGAAAATCCCCAGAAACAAATTTTCAGGTATTTTGGTAATTTATTGGCTCGTACCAGTTTTGGCACGGAAACCAGAAAAAAAAAAGCTTACCAGTCAACCGGTTAATAATAAAAAATCAAATGTAAAAATGAAATTTTTTCCACTGTGTATATTTTAATACGGCTCTATAGTTCTCGAAAATTCCAGATCAATTTATTAACGTACAATGTAGAAATTTTTGGTTGACAAAAATTTTCAAAAAAATCTGATAAAATTTGAATGTGTTGGAATTGAAAAAGTAAAATTTTTTCTGCCAAATTTTCCAAAAAACCCCATTGTTTTACTGATTGAAATTTCGAACTGTGCGAAATCAGAAGGCTCAAAATTCCGAAAATCCAGCCGGTACTACATAAATATAGATATATTGCACTAGAGCGATTCTCGAAATTTCAAGCCATCTGATTTCTCACAGTTCGGAATTTCCACCCGGCCCCGTTTTACTGCAGTTACCACTATCAATGTATCCGAAGTTCCGCTGAAAAATAAATTAAAAAAAAATATATCGAAAAATTGAGGAGACAAAATGTTTTATCTGAACTTGCGGCCCAGTTGAAAAAGAAATCAAACGAACCAAAATATCAATGTTTGTTGAAACGATATAGTACCCGTAATGAAAGTCGTAGAGACTTTTCGAATACATCAAAGTAAAGCTAAATGCCTTCCCTTCAAAATGCGCCTTGTTGGATCCAAATATCCAAACCAGCGGTGCAGTAGCATTAAAAAGAACGTAAGAACATTTTCGGATATACGTATAGATCTCTCGCCACGTTACGACGAGTGGGAGAGAGAGGGAACGAGTGTACGCGCGCTGTCTCTCGCGCTCGATCGGGCGCGAATAGAGGGGATATCGCGTTCAGTGGACTGGGCGAAAAACGAAACGGGACAAAAGTCACGTTTCGTGCAAAGGACGTATGTCCAAAGGTAATCAAACGCTACTTAAGTCTTTCTGACTCCAAGCGACTAGCGCGTACCGAAACACTCGATTTTAATCGTCTAAATCATCATATTTCGGGATTGAATGAACGGATTTACTTGCAACATAGATCAATTGAATGAGAAAAATCGTAAAAAAATCATCATCAATTTTCAGATTTTTAACTGCAATGGTTTATCCGTGAGAACAGTTTGAAAAACTTTATGACGTCATAAATCGACATATTCGCGTATATAAGAGTGCGGCAGGGCTCGCGCTGATTATTCTTTTACACTCTCATTTTTTTTTTTTAATACTTGGCGTCAAGCCGCTACCGCGTCTCTTGACCTGGACATCGAATACTATAGAGCTACCGACTTAGACTATGAAAACTATGGAAAAACACACCTAGCCATCGAAAACTTTGGAGCTGTCTACCCAAACCTCGAAAACCATGAAAAAACATACTTAGACGACAAAAGCCATGGAGAAATATACCTAACCATCAAAAAGTATGGAGCTGTCTACGTTGACATCGAAAACCACGGTAGAATGTACCTAAACCTAGTCATCGAAAACCCATGATCTGTCGCACTAGACATCCTCGAAAAATCCAATGGCGTCGACCTAGTATACACAAAATTTATATATATTGTGACGATTTTTTTTATTTCTGATAACTAAAAAGAACGAGCAAATAAGAGCTGACATGGACGCTCTCCCATTCGTTTCGCTCGATGCTCCAGCCACGCAACAATTCCACAAAGATTTCCGTAGGGCCTTGTTTAAAGAAAAACATTATTTAATTTATTCGTTAATTTTATTATTTCATGTAATTTGGGAGAGTCGAATTCAAATTTGGAGGACAGAACATTTGAAACGTCGGCGTACTTCGAGTACGGCTCGTACCCAGAGATACAACTACGTCCCAGGCAACACACACACAATTACAAGTGACACGCACCATACTCTCGAAAGTTCGAGAAGATCGGAGATTTCAAATTCGCAAGGAGTCATCGACATCGTTATATCGAAAACTGAGGGGAGTCCCGTCTAGAGGGGCGTCAGACCCTTTTGAAGTTCTAATATCGTCAGCGGCAATGCGAATCACAAATCTAAAGAAAAATTATACTCTCTTCCCATCGTGAATCGTCGCAATAATCGTTGTATTCGGGCTAGGGGTTATTATAATTGAAATAATGTCATTGATCATCGAATAAATAATTATTCCCACGAAAATTCGGGGCCCCGTCTAACGTCCGTTGGAGAAAATAGATGCGATGCACCTGTCACTGGACAGATGAAAATTAGGGGAAGAGGGGTGATAACGCGCCGCGTAACGAGGATCGAGATCCTCAGATTTTCGTGGAGTATCGAGTGGACTGGACGTGCGATCTCGGGAATCAGTCTCACACGCCGTAAGTCCAACCTTTCGTTGTTCGTTTCGGTCGATAGACTCTGAATAATTCCCGTGGATTAATATTTCGTAATTTTTTTCATGGTATTGTGAAATTTCGCTCGGTCTAATCAGTTTGAACATCGAGAAAATGTGTCACGGCGGCGGCTCTGTCCCGTAGAAAGTCGGCTTTCGATTTCCTTCTTGCCCGCGTTCCGTGAGTTCGGGGTAGAAGAGTAAAGTCGAATAAATTTTCAGTTGCGTGGCTGACACGAAAATCTTAAATTTGGTTTAGTAATCGTTCGTTTCGTGTAAAGTTGAGAGAAAAGGTCGGGAATATGGATGAGAGAGTCTAAGTGAGAAAGAGTGTGTGGATCGGGATTGCGAACGCGTGTGACGGGTAATAGCTCGGCTGAGTAACCGAATATCGGAGTCTCAGTAATTTTATTCATCCCGTAATTATTTGTCATCGCATTCCATATTTAACGAATTTCTGACCACGAGTAGAACCGTGACAGAAAATACGAGCTCGTGATAGATTATAATGAGTGTAGGCTCCCGATCGTGTGAAGATCTTAGCGTGAGTTCGCGACTTTTTCTCCCGTCCTTATTTCACGATTCTCTCGGTAGAATTCTCATCGAGATTTGATTATGGTAATTCTCGAATAGTGGTTGTTAGTTAGTAATTAAAATATCATCCATTTAATTTTGGTTTTGCCAGTTATTCTCCAGTTCACCCCATCCATCCCGCTGCAAGCCAAGCCGGCAAATCATCATTTTCCTTCGATCATACTGTGTCACTTCGGTGACTGGCGCCCACGAGAATAAGACCTTATCTCGAAAATATAAAATAGTATGAGCGGAAGAATTTGATTTTGTGGCACTTGAAATATCGGGTACGTTACGTTTTGGCGTCGCCGTTTTGGCGCGGCCGTTTTGGCGCGGCCGTTATGGCGCGAGCTGTTTGGGCGCGAGGACGTTTTGGCGCGGAGACGTTTTAGCGCCGTCGTTTGGGCGCGAGGACGTTTTGGCACCGCCGTTTGGGTGCGAGGACGTTTTTGCGCACGAAGATTTTGGTCGAAAAAAAATAGAGTATAAAAAATGAAATTAAATCATGAAGGATAAAAAATCGTAGCAACAAAAGATATAATTGATTTTGTTAAAAAGATGTAATTGAATGTAAGCAAATTTTTCAAGCAAGCAACACATTGCTGGCTATGCCAGTTAGATATTCCGTTATCGTTCGGCTCGAAAATTTGCGAACGATCTCAGCAAGTCGTGCGTCAGACTCTTGATATGTTCTCCTTTTATATGGTGGTTGAACACCGTTCAAAAACGTTGCATATTGTGCATCCCTCGTTTTCTGGATGCCCCTCAAACCATTAATGAATTTTCACGGGCATGGGTGGCAAACATCCAATTCTGATTGAAGCACTCCATGGGCTGCTTCAGCATAATTGTTGGTCCGATTCTCCCCCGACAAAACTCTTTGATGTACGGACCACACGTTTGGCGGAAAAAGAGGGTTTGACCGAATTGAATTTCGATTGACTCGCCCGACATAATGAGCCTACGTGAAAGATTGCATTGAATTATAAATAATACAATCGACAATAACACACACACACACACACGCACGCACGCACACGCACACGCACACACACACACAGACGCGCGCGCGCAGTTTTTATTATTACAAATGGTGTAGAAAATACCTCAAACTACTTCAATGCAGCCTGTAGACTACCGGGTAATTGGCTGTACAGATGTTGAACAACTTCCTCAAGGTGATCCAAGGGAACAAATGCTAGGGCTACAATCATCCGGGCTTTCAGCGCAAAGTCAGCGTCTCGATTGTATTGCGCCAGCAAGTGTTCTCTGCCCAACTTCTTTTTGATGTTCTGCGCCAGATGAAAAAACACCCTCGAATTTCTGCATTCGGAAATTGTTCCGTGACGGCATTAATGACGGCCATTTCAAAATCAAACGAGACACTGTTCGGCTCGAAATTCGGCCAAATCGTTTTTATCAAGCGCAAAAGAGAGCTGTACATTCCTTGTTTCTTGTTCGGCAAAAGAGTATACAAAACAGGAAAAACGAATTTTTCACGTTTGACAAGAATAACAAAAACTTGTTGGAATAACGGAGGAGCCAGTTTAAAAGTACCATCTATATAAATTTTTTTCATAAAATGACTCCACTCTCACGCGTCTTCTCGACCGAATAATAAAATTCGATTTTCATCGTCATTTCCGGTATCACCTAAGAGAAACGAAATCCATTGGTCCTCCGATATTTCATATAAAGTAAAATTTTAAAAAATGTTTAACTGTGAAAAAATATGAGATCTATTGTAACATATACAGTGAATGAATTACGTTTTCTGTAGGAATTCTGAATTTTGGAAATAAAAAAAAATGAGATCATTTTCTAACGTAGCCAAGTACAGTGAATGAATTAAGGTTCTTGTGGAATTCATTCGTGTACACTTTTAGCCCTAATCCCTCACTTATTCAGAAAAATTGTCCAGCAAACGTCACAGAGCAACAAAGGTTTCTCGAATGATTCTGCAATTATTAAGAGATTATCATCTGTTTTTATGCTAGCTCGGGTTATAAACTTAAAACATTTTACACAATATGATACAAGAACCTTTTATAAAGAAAAGCACAAATACGCGTACAAGTGCATGCATTGTATCTATACGATGAACTGCACAAATTCATTTTCAACATTACACACAAGCTTGGCGTGCATGGTTTTCAATCGGAAGCTCGGGAAGAGACAATTGTTCAAATTTACTATGAAAACAATAATTAATTAGAATTGTATGAACGAGTGTGAAAAAAACCGATCCCCCAATAAAATAAGAGGGGCCCTGTTATATAATGATTTGGTAAACAATACAGATGGGTGAAATTTGTGGATAAAATTGAACAATTAAACGAACGGATAAAGAAATGAAATCAATCAATCCCTTTATATGCCTTTATCTTGTACGGATAGATACGGCCATTCTTTCATGCCCATACGCATTTTAATTTATCCACGCGTCACTTTCACTCGTTTGTCCGTACACTCTTTTTTTTACCAAATGGGCAGATGATTGGATGAATTACACAAGTATTGAAATGGATGAACAAAGAAGTAAGCTGTGTAAACATTGATTTGAGAAAAGAAAACGCGTTGAATACGAAACATTTGGAGTAATGAATTTATCAGTCGAACTAGTCAAGAATAGATATTTTTCTTTGTGTACACAGCGCGGGATCTCACGTCGAACTACTCAATAAAATAGTTTGATGGAAAAGGGATGGCAAATTAAAAAACAATTACATGAGAGGATCATCAAGTTTTCTTCAAATATATGGACGGATGAGGCATTCCTTCGCCGAGCTTCCGATTGAAAACCATGCACGCCAAGCTTGTGTGTAATGTTGAAAATGAATTTGTGCAGTTCATCGTATAGATACAATGCATGCACTTGTACGCGTATTTGTGCTTTTCTTTATAAAAGGTTCTTGTATCATATTGTGTAAAATGTTTTAAGTTTATAACCCGAGCTAGCATAAAAACAGATGATAATCTCTTAATAATTGCAGAATTATTCGAGAAACCTTTGTTGCTCTGTGACGTTTGCTGGACAATTTTTCTGAATAAGTGAGGGATTAGGGCTAAAAGTGTACACGAATGAATTCCACAAGAACCTTAATTCATTCACTGTACTTGGCTACGTTAGAAAATGATCTCATTTTTTTTTATTTCCAAAATTCAGAATTCCTACAGAAAACGTAATTCATTCACTGTATATGTTACAATAGATCTCATATTTTTTCACAGTTAAACATTTTTTAAAATTTATTTATTGACAATGCGAATATAGAAAATCATTTAAAACGACGGTCACGACCTTTTAATACTTGGCGTGCCTTTTTTACTTTTTGAAGTTTTAATATTTACTGATTTCACTTCTTTTTGCGAGACGTGACAACTATATAGGAATCGTATTTCATTCACTATATTTGTCAACTTCAGAAAACGATCTCATTTTTTTTTATATTTTGAAGTTTTTTATTGATAATGCAAATATAGAAAATTATTGGAAACTACGGTCGCGACCTTTTAATAATTGGCGTTCTTTTTTTACTTTGTCAATTATTTTTTTTTCTAATTTAGCTTATTTCTTAGAGGCGTGACACTTAAGAAAAAAAATACATTCCTCGTCTTCGACGAAAATTTTTAAAACGATTTGTTTCAAGTTGAGTGCTTTTCTCTATGTGCCAAAAGCAATCGACACAGCCTATTTTTCTATGTAGATGTACGAAAACTGTGCGGTTATGTTCATGTGAGTTGAAACCTTTTACAAGCAATAATGGTGACGATTTTGATTATCCATTCAGCAAATCGAATTTTCCAATGAAAGATTGGGAAATTCCTATGCAACGGGATGATATTTTCATTTTCTATTCCTTTTTTTGAAAAGCTCCACTTGTTTACTTGGAAAAATGATTTTTGAAACTATCTTCTTTTCATTCATGGATTCCATGTTGACATGGATACTGTCAATGGTTTGCAATGTCCAAGGAGATGTTTCCATGGTATTCAATGTCTAAGACCACAGCTTTATGGTTATTGGTGTCCAGTGATATTTTTTCATGGTCTTCTGTAACGTCTGAACCTGCCTCGTCAATGCAAACTATTAAATCGCAGATCTAGATATCGATAACTATGAGGAAATATATCGTAAACCATTGCACCGTTTACCTAAATATCGGGAAATATAAAATTGTCGAATATATATTGAAAAATACGAAGGCATCCACCTAGACATCGAAAACCCTATAGTCGCCAAACTAGACATCGAAAACTATAGAGCCGACGACCTAGATATCGAAAACCTTAGAAAAACTCACCACACTATCGGAAACTATGGAGCCATTGACTTTCATATCGGGAACCATGGACAAATTCACCTTAACATCGGAAACTATGGAGCTATCGACCGGGATAGTGAAAACTATGAAGTCGTCAACCTAGTCCACGAAAACAATGGGAAAACATACCTGGACATTGAAAACTACGGAGCCGTTGATCTAGACCTCGAAAAGCATGAAAAAACATACCAGGACGACGAAAGCCATGGAGAAATATACCTAGCCATCGAAAACCATGGAGCTGTCGACGTAGACATCGAAAACAATGGAACCGTCGACCTAGACCATGAAAACCATGGAGAACCATAACCAAACATCGAAAACTATGGAATTGTTGACCTAGCATCAAAAGCCATGACGGAATATACCTGGACCACGAAAACCATGAAGGAACATACGTAGACATTTAAAACTATGAATAAATATACCTGGACATACAAAACCATGGAGGAATATACCTAGACATTGAAAAATATGTAGACACATACCTAGACATCGAAAAGTATGGAGTCATCGACCTAGATAACGGAAATGATGAAGAAATATACCTAGAGAACAAAAACTATGAAAACTCAGACCTAGCCATCGAAAACTGTGGAACCATCAACTTAGACCACGAAAACCATGAAGAAACATACCCAGACATCGAAAAACATGGAGGAATATACCTGAACCACGAAAACCATGATGAAACATGCCTAGACATTGAAAACCATGGAGGAATATACCTGAACCACGAAAACCATGATGAAACATGCCTAGACATTGAAAACCATGGAGGAATATACCTGGACGACGAAAAACATGGAGGAATATACCTGGACCACGAAAACCATGAAGGAACATGGTTTTCGTGGTCCTTCATACTTGGTCATTGAAAACTGTGGAGCCGTCGACCTTGACTGCGAAAACCATGAAGAAACATACCTAGACCACGAAAACCATGGAAGAATCTACGTAGACCACGAAAACCATAGAAAAACATATCCATACATCGAAAACCATGGAGGAATATACCTGGACTACGAAAACCATGTAGGAACATATCCAGACATCGAAAACCATGAAGGAATATACCTAGACATCAAAACCCATGGAGGAATTATCCTAGACCACGAAAACCATGGAGGAATATACCTAGACATCGAAACCCATGGAGGAATTATCCTAGACCACGAAAACCATGGAGGAATCTACCTAGACCACGAAAACCATGGAGGAATCTACCTAGTCCACGAAAACCATGGAGAAACATATCCAGACATCGAAAACTCTGGAGGAATATACCTGAACCACGAAAACCATGGAGGAATCCACCTAGACCACGAAAACCATGGAGGAATCTACCTAGTCCACGAAAACCATGGAGAAACATATCCAGACATCGAAAACTCTGGAGGAATATACCTGAACCACGAAAACCATGGAGGAATCTACCTAGACCACGAAAACCATGGAGCAATGTACCTAGACCACGAAAACCATGGAGAAACATATCCATACATCGAAAACCATGGAGGAATCTACCTAGTCCACGAAAACCATGGAGAAACATATCCAGACATCGAAAACTCTGGAGGAATATACCTGAACCACGAAAACCATGGAGGAATCTACCTAGACCACGAAAACCATGGAGCAATGTACCTAGACCACGAAAACCATGGAGAAACATATCCATACATCGAAAACCATGGAGGAATATACCTGGACGACGAAAAACATGGAGGAATATACCTGGACCACGAAAACCATGAAGGAACATGGTTTTCGTGGTCCTTCATACTTGGTCATTGAAAACTGTGGAGCCGTCGACCTAGACCACGAAAACCATGGAGAAACATATCCATACATTGAAAACCATGGAGGAATATACCTGGACCCCGAAAACCATGTAGGAACATATCCAGACATCGAAAACCATGAAGGAATATACCTAGACATCAAAACCCATGGAGGAATTATCCTAGACCACGAAAACCATGAAGAAACATGCCTAGACATTGAAAACCATGGAGGAATATACCTTGACATCGAAACCCATGGAGGAATTATCCTAGACCACGAAAACCCGAGAGAAACATACCTGGACATCGAAAACTGTGGAGCCGTCGACCTCGACTGCGAAAACCATGAAGAAACATACCTAGACCACGAAAACCATGGAGGAATCTACCTAGACCACGAAAACCATGGAGAAACATATCCAGACATCGAAAACTCTGGAGGAATATACCTGAACCACGAAAACCATGGAGGAATATACCTGGACCACGAAAACCATGAAGGAACATGTCCAGACATTCAAAACCATGAAGGAATATACCTAGACATCAAAACCCATGGAGGAATTATCCTAGACCACGAAAATCATGGAGAAGAATACTTGGACATCGAAAACTGTGGCGCCGTCGACCTCGACCGCGAAAACCATGATTAAACTTGCCTAGACATTGAAAACCATGGAGGAATATACCTAGACATCGAAACCCATGGAGGAATTATCCTAGACCACGAAAACCCGAGAGAAACATACCTGGACATCGAAAACTGTGGAGCCGTCGACTTCGACTGCGAAAGCCATGAAGAAACATACCTAGACCACGAAAACCATGGAGGAATCTACCTAGACCACGAAAACCATGGAGGAATCTACCTAGTCCACGAAAACCATGGAGAAGCATATCCAGACATCGAAAACTCTGGAGGAATATACCTGAACCACGAAAACCATGGAGGAATCTACCTAGACCACGAAAACCATGGAGCAATGTACCTAGACCACGAAAACCATGGAGAAACATATCCATACATCGAAAACCATGGAGGAATATACCTGGACCACGAAAACCATGAAGGAACACGTCTAGACATTGAAAACCATGAAGGAATATACCTAGACATCAAAACCCATGGAGAAATTATCCTAGACCACGAAAATCATGGAGAAACATACCTAGACATCGAAAACTGTGGAACCGTCGACCTCGACCGCGAAAACCATGAAGAGACATACTTAGACCACGAAAACCATGGAGAAATATACCTTAGACATCAAGAACTATGGAGAAATACACCTGGACATTAAAAACTATGGAGAAATACACCTGCACATCAGAAACCCATAGAGGAATTATCCGAGACCACGAAAACCATGGAGAAACATACCTGGACATCGAATTCTGTGGAGCCGTCAACCTCGATCGCGAAAACCATGGAGAAATATATCTGGACATAAAAAACTATGGGGTCGTCCACCTGGAAATCGAAATTCGCGATAGAATGTACCTAAACCTAGTCCTCCAAAACCCATGATCTATCGCCCTAGACATCCTCGAAAAATCCAGCGGCGTCGACCAGAATTTTATATTTTTTTATTTTTATTATTTATTATTTAATGTTATTCGTATTATTCAATTTTTTTGTTTTATTATATTATTATCATTTTATATTATATATTGTATAATATAATATATATATTATATTATATATTAATTATAATAAAATATTTATTATAATAATATTTTATTATTAATTAATATTAATAAATAAAATATATATTATATAATTATATACATATTTTATGCGCAAACCAAGAGTTGGTATTGCCTCCGCTGTGCGCCCATTCTCTGTCTCTCTCGCTCGGCGACGCAGAAGGAGAGGGGGTAGCCGCGTTCAGCGTAGTGCGTGACGTAGAGTGTGACAAAAGTAAGAAATCGTGCAAAGGACGTAAGTCCAAATGTAAACAAGCGTAACTTACGCCCCTCTGTCTCTAAGAAAATGAAAATCCCGAAATGATGGATTTTAAATCACTAACGTTACATATCTCAGGATCTACTGGACGGATTTACTTGCAACAAAGACCAATGGAAAGAGAAAAATCGAAAAAAAATCGTCACAAATTTTCAAGTTCTTTTATGAAATGGTTTATTTGTGAGAGCCATTTGAAAATTCTGTGACGTCATAAAACCGGCATATTCGCGTATATAAGAGTAGCGGCAGGGCTCGCGCTGGCTTTTCTTTTGCTCTGCAGTTTTTCCTTTTAATACTTGGCGTCGAGCCGCTACCGCGTCTCTTGATACGACTCCGGTAAGACGAGCGACCTTAGATCGAGTGGAAACGGTGGTACAGCATGAATAAAATTTCTTTTGCGCTGCACAATTTTACGCATGGCATCGGGATGTATCTGTCCTTGAACCGCGGAGGGGATGTTCCCGCTAATGCCGCCGATAAAAGTTGTGCAGGAGTGCACTTTCAACAGCTCTCTTTTTGATAACATTTTTTATTTTTTCGACGCCGATCTCTGCAGGATCACTCCCGTGCGTGTGATTATTTATTGCAAGCAAAACCTATAATGGCAAGTTGAGAAACGAAAACCGCATGATAGCTATTGATACCTGAAGAAATAATTTTATATTGTATATACTTAATCATTCAAACTAGGCTTATTATTTTTATTAGCAATCACTGCAAACATGTGATGTACAAAACTCAACACACACGCAACATACGCACAAACCCATATGCAAAGAATTTGCGTACGTACAAAATTGATGAAACTTTTCGCCAAAATGGGCTTGAAATAGCATATACCTCGTCTGTAGTGGCCGATGTGTGAAGTCGAGCTTTACAGTGATCCATTTTACGGCAACACGGCCAAAATTTTTTTCCTCCACACGCACTCATTTTATTATAAACGTACATATATCCGTCATGGATATATCAAGAGACTCGGTAGAGTCTCGGGACAAGTACATTGACAGCTTTGTCGTCTGCTGGCCCGAGGCTCTCGCCGAGACTATACTTTCCCTGAATAAAACGATTCGGCGTGGTGGAGCTAAAATTGGCAAGTGATTTTATTGAATTACGAAGCTCAGGAGCCATTTACCAACTTGAAAATTGAAGTTTAAGCCAATTGAGTAATTCTCTTTCGATTCCGCCCTAAATCAGCATGATCGGTAGTGTAATTGCTGAGAAAAAACTTTGCACGGGCTCAAGATTATGCAAAAGTTACCAACGCATTCAAGAATTTATGTGTCTGTATATATGAACACCATCAAAGGCACTTTGATGCTCTCGTGTTTCTGATTAGTTGGATCTAACGACATCCATTTTTAGACGTTGTGATTGGTTGTTGAAATTGGTTGTTGTTGATCGGAAATCTGACGTCAACTTCAGAACGTAGTACACGGCAGCACGGCAGACATTTAAAAAACGTAGCACGGTAACAGCAGTCATAAATTCGATCGATATATTTATTTTTGACATATTTAATGACATATTTAAACATAATTTGTATCGATCCAATCGACGTTGAATTTTGTGAATAATACCAGAGGATCCTGAAAGTCTGAGAAGAATCGATTTTCTTATAAATCTCTGCCACCATAGAGTAACAAATGACTAGCTTTCCTGTGATTTTTTTGGATTTGAAAGCTTTTTAGAACAATTTAATAATGTCAAAATTTGGAGTTACTAATAAAATACTTGTCCACCGATTGATATCATAAATTTTAGTGCTGCACATAATTCAGGTGGTAACTTTCTTCAATTCATTAGAAAATACTTGGCCTCGAATTAATATAATAAATTTTAATGCTGCACGTAAATTAGATGGAATTTTTTTTAATTGATTTAGCTCTTCAAATCAAATAAGAAGAATGAGGCATCGGTTTCCAAAATGATTTCAAGCACGATTTTTCAGTTTTTTATTTTTTACTTGTTATTTGATTCTTTTGACTATTTAAAAAATGGATACAGATTAGTTTTTTTTAAATATAATGTTTTTTCAAGATTTTTGAAATTTTTTTTTGATCTGTTCTGTATTTCTTTTTATAAAATAATTTTTTTTTATCTTTTTCAAAGTTTTTTTTATGGATGGAATTATCAGCAAACGAGGGACCATCAATGTACTTGTCCCAACCTTTTTTTTCCTTGGGGAAGTTTATGGTTTTTATTTCTTTCCCTTTTCGATAGGATAGTATGGTGATGGACGATTTGCGAACTTTCGTTATTCATGTCATCCGCACAAAATCTCAGTGGAAACTAATGAGCTGAGTTGAACAAGGAGGAATGAAATAGGAGAAAACAGAAAAAAGGAGAAAAGACCAGAAAGAAAAAAAAAGCAATGAGCGATTTCGAGAAATTTATTTTGAAAGGATAAATTCGTGCTACAATGTAGTTTGTAAACATTGGACTGATACATTGTATACGGGACCGACCAAGGCCAGATTTATCGTTTGAATATATTTTCTTTGGAGTAAACTTGGTGTCTTTTAATCGAGGGACGAAATAATCGTGTTAAAATACTATGGCGGAATAATTGAAAAATTGATTCATGGAAAAAATTGTACTGAAAACATTACCGAAGAAAAACAGACTTGATTTGAAAGACTTGATAAAGGAAAAAAATTGATGATGCATTTGAAATTCTAATAGTCATACTCGGGGGGCGGAGTCCCCTGAACCCCCCGCTAGGGACTCGGCTTCGCCCTCTGCGACCCCCTCGCCCACGTTCAAACCCTATACAGATATTTAGCATACAGCGAGCCCTGATTACATTATTACGCGAGGACTAAAGTCGTCTCGTGCAAAAATGACCTCACGCTGAACCATCCCCGCGCCAAAACGTCCCCGTGCCAAAACGTCCCTGCGCCAAAACGTCCTCGCGCCCAAACGGTTTGCGCCAAAATGACCTTGCGCCGAAACGGTTCACGCCAAAACGTCCCCGCGCCAAAACGTCCTCGCGCCCAAACGTCCTCGCGCTCAAACGGCTCGCGCCAAAACGGCCGCGCCAAAACGTACTGCTCCCTGACAAATCGGTCACATATATATATATTGATCGAATTTATGACTGCTGTTTTTCACAAATCTTCAAAAAACATTATATTAAAAAAAAACTAATCTGTATCTATTTTTTAAAGTGTCAAAAGAATCAAATAACAAGTAAAAAATAAAAAACCGAAAAATCGCGCTTAAAATCTTTTTGGAAACTGATGCCTCATTCTTCTTATTTGATTCGAACAGCTAAATCAATTGAAAAAAATTCCATCTAATTTATGTGCAGCATTAAAATTTATTATATCAATTCGAGGCCAAGTATTTTCTAATGAATTGAAAAAAGTTACTACTTGACTTACGTGCAGCCCTAAAATTTATGATATCAATCGGTGGACAAGTATTTTATTAGTAACTCCAAATTTTGACATTATTATATTGTTCTAAAAAGCTTTTAAATCCAAAAAAAATCACATGAAAGCTAGTCATTTGTTACTCTATGGTGGCAGAGACTTAAGAAAATCGATTCTTCTCAGACTTTAAGGATCCTCTGGTATTATTCACAAAATTCGATGTCGATTGGATCGATACAAATTATGTTTACATATGTGTTAAAAGTACTTGTCCGGCCCAGCACTTTCCGTTTAAATTGTTTATCCAAATATAAATCAGGGCTTGTCTAGAACTGATGGATCACAAGTATTCATGCAGAGGGAATTGGGAGAATTATCTTGAATTAATTTTTACTTAATTGCACTAATTTAATAAAAAACGGAATCAAATTTTTCCGCAATACACAATGAATATTATTGTGCATCGATAAATGAAAAAAATTGTCCATAATATACAGGGTGTCCCATTTTAATCTTACACCTGACTTTTCTCGGAAAATATTGCTCGGATCAAATATTATGTGGAACAAAACTTTTAGGGGTTGAAGGGGGACGTTTGATAAAAATTGGATGTGAATCCAAAATTCAAAATGGCGGCGTTAGAATGGCCGACATGTTTTTTTCGAATGGAAACATAACTTTTTTTCATCACCAAAAAATTTTTCAGCGCAAAACTAACAAATTTTGTTGGAACCATTTTTTGATTAAGTTGATAATTTTTAAGTGAGAACATCATTTTCAACTATGTTAGAGGTATCCAGGATGGACCGCGAAGAGATCTTTAACGTACCAAGTGCAAGTGCGTTTGCATGTAAGGAGCATATCAACGATTTCGTTGGAACTGAAATCAGCCATTGTTGCTAATTTTCAGAATTTTCCTCTAGTTTAAGAACTTTTAAAAATTTCGAGAATCAAGAATTTTTCTCTGATTTCAGAACCTTTACAAATTCTCGATTTCGTCTCTTGCTAATGGCTGCGGAGTCAGAAGATAAACGTTTCAATCAATTTTTCATCCGTGGGCGATCACAATGACTTCTAAAATAAAAAATTCTTCTCTGATTTAAAACTCTAAAGTAAAAGAACTACGCAAAGTCAGACTACGTCAGTACTACCAATGATGTTTTCTTTAATCTCTTACAAAGTGAACTTACCTTTAATCGTACGCGAGGCTTACGCTTAAAGATAAGTACACGCAAGCGAGGCTTACGCTTAAAGATAAGTACACGCAAGCGAGGCTTACGCTTAAAGATAAGTTCACGTAAGCGAGACTTACGCCTACTTTTGAGTTGTAAATCAGAGAAGAATTTTTTATTTTAGAAGTCATTGTGATCGCCCACGGATGAAAAATTGATTGAAACGTTTATCTTCTGACTCCGCAGCCATTAGCAAGAGACGAAATCGAAAATTTGTAAAGGTTCTGAAAGCAGAGAAAAATTCTTGATTCTCGAAATTTTTAAAAGTTCTTAAATTAGAGGAAAATTCTGAAAATTAGCAACAATGGCTGATCTCAGTCCCAACGAAATCGTTGATATGCTCCTTATTTTAGGGAGGTGTCGGGGCAATTACTTCCGAGCTGAAAATTTGTATCCACGTGAATATCCTGATCGTCGTCACCCATCACGGCAGACAATCCGAACCCTTGAGCAGCGAGCGAGGGCAGGTCGGATAATCCGCCACCGTCGACATTTCCCAAACGTCAATAATTTTGGTGGATTGCATGAAGCCCGAAACATGGCTATTTTAGCCATGATAGCAATTGATCCTTATTTGAGTGCCAAAGTGATCTTGGAACGACTGGCGTTTCTCAAATCGACAGTGCACCGTGTATTGAAAGGTGCGAAACTTCACCCGTACCGACTACAATTCCACCAAGACACTCCTAATCCAGATCCGTTGCGAAGGGTGGCGTTTTGTCGGTGGGCGTTGAGACAAATCGAGCGATCCAGGGACTTTTTTCGATACGTTATGTTCAGTAATGAATCCACTTTCAACAACCGTGGTCAAGTGAACCGATGGAACTTTCGGTATTGGTCTGATCAGAATCCACATTGGTTGAGACAGATCGATCACCAGCATCGATGGAGTTTGAACGTATGGTGTGGTATTGTGAACGGGCAATTAATAGGTCTCCATTTTTTCGAGGGAAATGTGAACTCTGTCCGTTACCTTGATTTTCTACAAAATGAACTGCCTCTTTTGCTAGAAGATCTGGATTTGGAAACACGTCAACAGATGTGGTTTCAACAAGACGGTGCACCCGCTCACTGGGCTCATGTTGTTCGAAATCATCTGGATAAAACATTTGGTCAACGGTGGATTGGTCGAGACGGTCCTGTAAATTGGCCTCCAAGGTCACCAGATCGTACATCTCCTGATTTCTTTTTGTGGGGGTACTTAAAAGACGCTGTCTACCGTCAAAGTCCAACAACACGAGAGAACATGAAGGAGCGGATAAGAGCTGCCTGCCGTGCGATCCCGAGAGATGTTCTCCTACGCACAGTTGATGGTTTTGAGAGAAGAGTTCAGGCATGTTTAAACATGAATGGAGGGATCTTTGAACATCTCTAGGGAGGGATCAGAGTATACTCACAAGGAGGGTTTGGAGTCCGAAAATACTGCGGTAGTGACGAACCGCAGAGACCTAATCCTTGTGAGCTCGTACCTATGGGCATAAAGGCATTGCATGCCCCTCTTTTTAAAAAAAGTTGAAAAATAAAATGAAAATAAAAAAACACACACACATGCACCTCCACGTATGCACGCATATGCAGACGCACACGCAAACGCACTTGCACTTGGTACGTTAAAGATCTTTTCGCGGTACATCCTGGATACCACTAAAATAGTTGAAAATGATGTTCTCACTTAAAATATATGAACTTAATCAAAAAATTTTTCCAACAAAAGTTGTTGGTTTTGCGCTGAAAAATTTTTTGGTGATGAAAAAAAGTTATGTTTCCATTCGAAAAAAACATGTCGGCCATTCTAACGCCGCCATTTTGATTTTTGGATCCACAAACCAATTTTTATCAAACGTCCCCCTTCAACCCCTAAAAGTTTTGTTCCACACAATATTTGATCCGAGCAATATTTTCCGAGAAAAGTCAGGTGTAAGATTAAAACGGGACATCCTGTATATTGTGACCGAAATTTTTATATTTCCAAACTTTGTCACAAAACTCTCCGTCTCTCTCTCTCTCTCGTCGATTTTTGTTTCGGCGAAAATCCCGTGGGCGCCAGTCGCTGAGCGACTCGACGAAAAAAAGAAAGAGAAAATGTTGACCGGCTTGGCTGGCAGCGGGATGGGGGTGGGCGAAGGGAAGAATAACTTGGAATCTCAACTCACAATTTGACGTTACAATTTAAAGATTAGTTGAACACTTCGTTTATTCGTCTATTTAATTAACAAATTTTTATATCGCTGGTGAGAATCTTAACGGGACTATCACGCAATTCGGGGGAAAACGTCGCGAATCACATTCACACACGATCGGGATCCTACACACTTTATAATCTAATCTCGAGCTCGTTCCGTCCTGTCACAGCGCTACTTGTGGTCAGGGAATTCTTAGATGGAAAATTACGATGTACTAATTATTTACGGGATCAAAAGAAATCACCGAGCCCCCGTTAATCGGTTACTCGGCCGAGCTGTTCTCCCGTCACACGCGGAAGCGAACCCGATCCACTCACTCTATCTCACTCAAACTTACTCAAATATTCCCGACTTTTTTCCCACGAATCCTCGCACAATTATCACGACACGGAGATTTTCGCGCACGGCCACGCAAGATACACATTTACTCGACTTTTATTTTAATACCGTAAAGGCCACTTCATTATTCTGGAACGTGGGAACGAACAAAAAAAAGAATACAAAATCTCAGCTTGAAAATCGCGAGGCAAAGCCGTCGCCGTGACCATATTTCTCGAGAGGTTTCGGCTCTTTTGACGGGATTAATTGAATTTAACTTTTTGATACGACGAGTATACAATTCGCCACGAAGACGGATAAATTTTGTTCGGATAAATTCTTCGAGAGTTCATCGATTACAGATCAATGAAAGAAAGCGGGAACTTACAGTCACACTCAACTCTCGAGATCTCGTCGTGTATGGTTGAAGTGCAGAGCGAGCGGGACGGGTATCCTTCTTCTCGGTCATTACACTCAGAAATCTTTATTTGTGACAATTCGAAAAATAAAAATTGTCACAATATGTTCAAGCTTCCAAAATAACTCTCCAGTTTATATTCAATGAAGGCAATTTTTACTTCCCACTTATTTTCCAGCGAACGAATTCCATTCGGAATAAGAACTATCCTATCCTATTATTACGAACATTAAATTAATAATGAATCGCATTTCAATAAATTTTTAACCAGATTCTGCAGTACAATTTCGTTTATTTATGATTGATTTTTTATTGAATGAATAGTGATGGGCCGGACAAATACTTTTAACACATATTTAAACATAATTTGTATCGATCCAATCGACGTCGAATTTTGTGAATAATACCAGAGGATCCTGAAAGTCTGAGAAGAATCGATTTGCTTATAAGTCTCTGCCACCATAGAATAACAAATGACTAGCTTTCATGTGATTTTTTTTGGATTTAAAAGCTTCTTAGAACAATTTAATAATGCCAAAATTTGGAGTGACTAATAAAATACTTGTCCACCGATTGATATCATAAATTTTAGGGCTGCACGTAATTCAAGTGGTAACTTTTTTCAATTCATTAGAAAATACTTGGCCTCGAATTGATATAATAAATTTTAATGCTGCACATAAATTAGATGGAATTTTTTCAATTAATTTAGCTGTTCGAATCAAATAAGAAGAATGAGGCATCTGTTTCCAAAATGATTTTAAGCGCGATTTTTCGGTTTTTTATTTTTTACTTGTTATTTGATTCTTTTGACACTTTAAAAAATAGATACAGGTTAGTTTTTTTTAAATATAATGTTTTTTGAAGATTTGTGAAATTTTTTTCGAACTGTTCTGTATTTGTTTTTATAAAATAATTTTTTTTACAATTTTTTTTAAAGTTTTTTTTATGGATGGAATTATCAGCAAACGAGGGACCATCAATGTACTTTTCCCAACCTTTTTTTTCCTAGGGGAAGTTTATGGTTTATATATAATATATCGAGGAGAAACATGTCGAACTGTCAAACTCCTAATCTCGACTAACTCTGCCATTCAAGCATCATTTATTATTTTATATTTTTGTACTTTATGTCATTTTATACTTAAAGTTATCTTTCTTTTATATCGATCTCCGACACGGCCATCCGGACCGGTCACATGTCCTCATGTAAAGTTCGCTGTCACTTCTTCTCTGTAATGACTGTTTGAACAAACCTTTATTGGATAACATTGCCTGTTACTCCTTCTTGAGTAACGAATGTTTCAACAAATCTCCAGTTGACAACGTTGCCTGTTCCTCCTTCCTGAGTAACGAATGTTTCCAACAAATCTCCAGTTGACAACATTGCCTGTTACTCCTTCCTGAGTAACGAATGTTTCAACAAACCTCGATTGAACAACATTGCCTGTCACTCTTTCCAAGTGATGAATGTTTCTACAAACCTTGATTAGACAACATTGCCTGTCACTCTTCCCAAGTGACGAATGTTTCTAACTACTTGCCAATCAACAACATTTATAGAAAGCTGCGCATTGCACACCCACGGTTTCGTTTAAGAAATTCCGATTTCCACTGGGCTACAACTACAGACTTCTATGTTATTTGATTTTACACTGTTGAGAATAATTATAAAATTCTTCTGTTGTAATTTTAAATTGTTCAACCACTTTTCATCATCACTATTCATATTTTTTTTTCTTTCGTAAAATTGAATCCTGATCCCACTTCTCATATTGAGGAGAAACATGTCGAACTGTCAAACTTCTAATCTCGTCTAACTCTGTCATTCATGCATCATTTATTATTTTATATTTTCGTAATTCACGTCATCTTATACTTGAAGTTATCTTTCTTTTATATCGATCTCCGACATATATATTACGGTGGTGCAAAAAAATCGACTATTTTTTTCTTCAGGGTCTCCTATGAAAATATGTTAATTTATCATGTTTCAAGAGCCCCCCTCCAAAAATCAAGTCAACAAAAAAATTTTTAAAGGTCGTTCAAGATTTTTAAAAATTCCAAAAATTGTCGAAATTTGACTTTTTTTATTTAAATTTTTTTTTTGCTCGATTATATAGCTTATATCCTTTGAAAGCAACGTTTTTTAATCACTTTTTTCAATGATTACTCGCTCTGAAGGAATTTTAGATTTTGCTCGAGATTGCAACATTTTGGCCTGCACGCTCACCGGCACAGCATTGTCGAAAAGAGCATTGTTTGAATAATAATAACGATTTTCTAAAAGAGTAAGTAATTTTCTACGAAAAAGTTTGTAGAAGTTTGTTTGTGAAACGAAAAATTTGATTTCTACAGTTTTATGAAAAATTTTTTTCTATCGATCCAACTTCGAAGGGCACAAGAATGGTTGCTCCAAGCTGAATATTAATAAGGACTTTTTTGTGGGGGAATCGATTTTCTATAAAAATGTATCATTATCGTTTTTGTACGATTTTTTCCTGAAGAGTTATGATGCAATGATTGGAGGTCTCAATCATTTCCTGGGTTATTCTTATGGAAAATCTTCAAACGCAAAGCACCATTCAAAAAAATTTTTTGGTGAGCTCTCCTTCTGGGATTCTTTTTTTTCACCTTGAATCACCTTTTTCAGCTGGATGCAAAGTAAAAAAAAAAAATATCATTTTTTTTCTGCACACTCTAATATATATGACATCAAATCTGACTCCAATCATAATTCTCAATATTCTTATAAAATTTCACCGGAAGTTACAAAATTTGTAGCATGAACTGAGGAATCCGTAATTTGAGAATTGTAGCAGCGCCATCTTTGATCTACCGTTTTCAATTTTGCAGTCATAAATTTTATTTTGATTGCAGAATGATCTAAATTTAACTAAGATATTTATTACTTATGTGTATTTGAATCCTGATAACGTAGGATTTTATATGATTAAAATTTTTGTTGTTACTGACAAATTGGATCCCCTAAGTGAGTAAATTCAGGCCAAAATATTGAGTAGAATAATATATGAAACTTGACGACTACCATATTGAATCCATCATTTTGAATCTTGAAAATATCATGCCAGATTCGTAATCAGTAACCCCAAAAACCTTCGAGTACAAAGTTTTATAGAAATTAATAAGTGTTTGGAATTTTGCGTCCGCCATGTTGGATCCGTCATTTTGAATTTCGAAAATCTAATGCTGGATTTGCAATAATCAACCCCGAAAACTACCGAGTGTAAAGTTTTAGAGAAATTAATACATATTAGAAATTTCACCTCCGCCATATTGGATCCGCCATTTTGAATTTTGAAAATTAAATGCCGGATTCGTAATCACCGATACCAAAAACCTTTGATGACTAATTTTCATGAAAATTGATGTAAAATCCCTGACTGAAAGTGTAAATCTGCGCAATCGGATCGGCTGTATCGGATCCGCCATTCTGAATTTTCAAAATCTGATCTCATATAGCTCTGAGGCGATTTTTTGTAGGGTGGGATCGTAGCGGTCCCATTATGACTGAAAGGGTTAAATACTTTGCCTCGAATCGATATCATAAATTTTAATGCTGCACGTAACTTAAATAGAATTTTTGTCAATTTATTTAGCTTTTAGAATAAGATAAAAAGAACGGGGCATCGATGTGAAATTTTTTTCGAATTGTTCTGTTGAAATTATTTACATTTGGTTTTATCATTTTTTTAATGGAATTTTTTTTACCCTTTTCGTGATATGTTCAGGAAACAAGGAACCATCAATGTACTTATCCCAACCTTTTTTCCCTAGGGTATGAGTTCCTGCAGAAACCAAAATTCATCGACACTTCTTGGCTAAGTCAGAATAAATATGTATTTTTTTTTATCATGTCATGGTAGCAATAAATAATCGCGAAGGCCATTTTTAATTGCCAATGAAAAAAAAGAATGATAATTCAAAACTGAGGTCGCTGCTTTTTAATACTTGGTGACCTTGTTTTATTTTTTCTAAAGTTATGAGATAAATTTTACTATACGATAGGAATTTATATTTTTAGATGAAAGTATAAATAACCATATAAATAGACGTATAAGATAACGGTCAATACGAGATCTCGAACTTATTTGTAATTACATTATGATTGATAAGAATAATGAAATCACAGGAAATATTAATTAATCATTTATTCCATGCTTGTAGATATCTTCGGAGGTTTAAAAAAATAAATCCAAAAGTTGTGAAGTCTTGGTGTCGACAAATCTTGAAAGGATTATCGTTTCTCCACTCACGATCACCACCAATAATTCATCGTGACCTTAAGTGCGACAACATCTTCATAACGGGTACGACTGGAAGCGTCAAGATTGGTGATCTGGGTCTCGCTACTCTAAAGAATCGAAGTTTTGCGAAAAGTGTAATCGGTACCCCTGAATTTATGGCGCCGGAAATGTATGAAGAACACTACGATGAATCAGTAGACGTATATGCATTTGGTATGTGCATGCTAGAGATGGCGACCAGTGAATATCCATATTCGGAATGTACTGGACCTGCTCAGATCTACAAACGAGTTGTATCGGTAAAATTTTTTAAAGCTCTTTCCTATAGTGTAAGTAACAATCATAAAAATTGATTGCGCTAATTCGTTATGTTTTAATTAACAGGGTGTTAAGCCACAGAGTTATGATAAAGTAGATAATCCTGAAGTACGTGACATAATTGAAATGTGTATACGATTGCAAAAAGACGAACGTCCGCTCGTCAAGGATTTGCTTAGCCACGAGTTTTTTGCTGACGACGTTGGTCTTAAACTGGAAATGGTAACACGTGATCCAGCGGTCGCAGATCCAGAGTTGTCACGGGTCGAATTTCGTCTGCGCGTTCTCGATCCAAAAAAGCGAACTAACAAACACAAAGAGAATGAAGCGATACAATTTGACTTCGATATACGGAATGACGATGCTGAAGAAGTTGCTTCTGAAATGGCTAAGTCAAGTCTTATCCTTGAAGAGGATGCCAAAGCGGTGGCAAAAATGTTGAAAATGCAAATAGCTGGATTATTGCGGGACCGTGAGGATCGGAAGACACGTGATGAAAAGGAGCGAATTGATAGGGAAACTGTTGAAAACCAACAGAACACTACCATCGACCCAGTGCAGCAACAGCTGCAAACTCCCCAACAACAACAACAACAACAACAACAACAACAACAACAACAACAACAACAACAACAACAACAACAACAACAACAACAACAACAACAACAACAACAACAACAACAACAACAACAACAACAACAACAACAACAACAACAACAACAACAACAACAACAACAACAACAACAACAACAACAACAACAACAACAACAACAACAACAACAACAACAACAACAACGGCAACAGCAACAACAAGAATGGCAACAGCAACAACAAGAACAGCAACAGCAACAGCAAGAATGGCAACAGCAACAACAAGAACGGCAACAGCAACAACAAGAACAGCAACAGCAACAACAACAAGAACAGCAACAGCAACAACAAGAACAGCAACAACAACAGCAACAGGCCCAGCAACAGCAGCAGCGACAGCAACAGCAACAACAAGAATGGCAACAGCAACAGCAACAACAACAACAACAAGAATGGCAACAACAACAGCAACAGCAACTACAAGAATGGCAACAGCAACAGCAGCAACAGCAACAGCAACCGCAACCCCAGAAGCAGCACCCGCAACCGCAGCAGCAACAAAAAGAACGGCAGCAGCAACAACAAGAATGGCAAGAGCAACAGCAACCGCAGCAGCAGCAACAACAACAACAAGAATGGCAACAGCAACAGCAACAACAACAACAAGAATGGCAACAGCAACAGCAACAACAACAGCAACCGGAAATTCAACTTCAGCAGCAACAGCAACAGATACAGCAACAGAAACAACAAGAATGGCAACAGCGACCGCAACCGCAACAGCAACTGCAACCGCAGCAGCTGCAACCGCAACAGCAACTGCAACCGCAGCAGCTGCAACCGCAACAACAGCAGCAACAACAAGAACGGCAGCAGCAACCGCAACTGCAGCAGCAACAACAACAACAACAAGAATGGCAACAGCAACAGAAAGAAGGGGAACAGCAACGGCAACACCAACAACAACCGGAAACGCAACCGCAGCAGCAACAGCAACAGCAACAACTACAGCCACAACAAGAACCGCAACAACAACTACAGCAAACACAAGAACAGCCAGACACACAACAACAAGAAACACAACAACGGGCCCCACATCAACATGAAGCACAACAACAGGAATCACAAGAACAAGAAGCACAACAACAAGACCAACAACAACAAGAACCACAACAACAAGAACCACGACAACAAGAAGCACGACAACAAGAACCACGACAACAAGAACCACGACAACAAGAACCACGACAACAAGAACCACGACAACAAGAACCACGACAACAAGAACCACGACAACAAGAACCACGACAACAAGAACCACGACAACAAGAACCACGACAACAAGAACCACGACAACAAGAACCACGACAACAAGAACCACGACAACAAGAACCACGACAACAAGAACCACGACAACAAGAACCACAACAACAAGAACCACAACAACAAGAGCCACAACAACAAGAACCACAACAACTAGAACCACACCAACAAGAACCACACCAACAAGAACCCCCACAACAAGAACCACAACAACAAGAACCACAACAACAAGAATCACAACAACAAGAACCACAACAACAAGAACCACAAAAACAAGAACCACAACAACAAGAACCACAACAACAAGAAACACAACAACAAGAACCACAACAACAAGAACCACAACAACAAGAACCACAACAAGAACCACAACAACAAGAACCACAACAACAAGAACCACAACAACAAGAACCACAACAACAAGAACCACAACAACAAGAAACAAAAGAACAACAGTCACAAGTCCACCAACCACAACAACCAGAACCATCAGAACAACAACCACGAGAACGACTACTGCAAGAAGAAAAACCACAACTACAACAACCACTACAACAACGACCTGAACAACAACAACCTCACCAACAACAACCACAACAAGAAAAATCGAATGAACAACAACAAGAACTACGACAACAACAAGAACCAGAACAACAACATTTACGACAACGACAACCACAACAAGAACGACAACCACAACAACAACCAAAACAACAGGAACAACTACAACGACTACCACAAGAGCAACCAAAACATCTGGAACAACAACTACAACAATCACTAGAACCACGACAACGACGACAAGAACCAGAACCACAACAAGAAGAACCGCAACAAGAAGCATCCCAACAACAAGAACCGCAACACCAGAAACTTCAACAACAACAGCAGCGACAACAACAACAACCCCAACCAAAAGAGCCCCAACAACAAGAACCTCAACAACAAGAGCCCAAACATCAAGACCCACAAAAACAACTTCAACCAGAGCAACTCGAAAACCCCCAAAAACTATCTCAACAACAACAGGCTCAACACGAATCACGACAATGGCCACCACAAAAGCATCGGCAACAAGAAGTACCGCAGCACTCATCGCTACAACCACAACACCTACAAGAACAGCATTTTCAATACCAAGAACGAGATCAAAGACCACGAAATCAACATGCACCTCCACAAGAACAACAACAACAATCGCAACAAGCGGAACAGCCGCAAGAACAAATACTTCATCCACGAGAACCACAACAACAACATCAACGACAGCAACAACCACATCAACAACAACCACAACAACCGCAACAATCAGAACCACAAGAACATCATCAACAATCAAAACAACAACCACTCCAACAAGAACACCAACCACAACTACAACAACCACAACATCGTCAACAACTACGCCAAGAAGAACAACTTCTACCAGAAGAGTTACTTCCCCAACGCCCACAACTTGATCAAAAGCAGCAGCAACCACCAAAACACGCTAAGCACGAAGTACAAGATCACCAGCCACAACACCACCAATCACAGCAAGAATCCCAAGAACAAAAAACACAACTACAGCAGCTGCATCAACAACAATTGCAACAACAAGAACAACAAGCTCAACAACAACCGCTACAACTATTACAACAACAACGACAACGTCCACAACACGAACCAAAACTGCATTTACAACAAGGATCATTACTTCAGCAACCGCCACCGCGTCTACAACTTGAGATTCCACACCAATTAGGACGACACCAAAAAGAACAACAGCAGTCTCTGGAAGAACCGGATGATCAATCCGAAGAACCTCAACTATCAATGCATTTGCGTCAGCAACAAATCAGTACAGCAACGATTGCAATCCAAAGTGCGCCATCGGAAGTTCTAGAACTTACACAATCTACGCAGATGCAACACCACCAAAGTTTTGAACAAACTCACCAACTGCCGTTTCTTGGTGCAAGTCATTTTCAACAACAGGAACGAGAAGAGTACGAACACCACCAACAATTCCCTCAGCTGCCAGGAGGAGAAAAACAATTAGAACAGCAACAATTTCACAGAGGAAACCAACTCATACAAGTAGTTTTGCAACGATCACATCATCAGCAGGAACAAACACAACATGAAGACCCATACCTTCAAGATTCGAAGCAAAAACCAAAACAACTGCAAAGCCATCGAGTTCAGTTAGTACAGGAACAGCAGTCAGTGACGCAAGCCTCGCAGAGTATCAGTCCACCTCTAGAAGCACAAGTACAATACCACAATGAACTAGGTACTTCACAACAAACGACCACCCATCGACAACACCACCAGCTTGAATCAGAAAAATTACAACAATCACACTATTTTGGGCAAGAAAAATTAGCGGATGGCTCAGATCTTCAATCTTTGCAAAATGCTTTTGTATGTTCGCAAGAGTCAGAGCACTTGCAATTCCATGAACAACCGTCTCAGCATTCTCAGGTTCAGCATCAATGTCATTCGCACAACTCAGTACAAAATCAACCATCACCAACTGTGCAACAATCTCAGCCGCTACATCAACCTGTTCAAATACAAAATCTGCAATCACATATTCAACAACAACAATCTCAGATCCTACAGCTGACACACCCAAAGGTACAGCAAACACAACCGCAACAGTCGAACCAGCAATACCTACACTCTAATCAAATTTTCGTAAAACAGAAGTCGATAATTAATCCAACAAGTGGTCAGCAAACCGCTTTGCAATCACAGGTGACAGCTACTTCACTACAACAACCTCATTTTCAACACCATAATCCCATTCCTCATGGACAAGACTACTCACAATATTCTCCGAGACAACAGTTGCCGCACATGCAGCAGCTGCACCATTCACCAATAAGTTCCTCACCACCGATAGCTGAACTACCACAGTATTTTCCCCAGACTGGGTTGCTTTCAGGCACGTCACACATAAGTCCTACTATTATTCAACAGACAAATACCCTTGATAACACACAACCGTCGAATTCGACCACACTTGCTGCTTCAGATGTTTCGACGAGTTCACAACAGTCAAGTGATCATTCGAATCAGCTTTATTCGATAAGTACCGCCGAAACATACATACGAGAACAGCCACTAACACAACAGATTCTGTTAATGCAAACAGCTACGAGTGCCAATGTCAATGAGGTTCAAAATTTGACACAAATTAAAACATCACAGGCAACACAGACAAGTACTGTTTCAAGAACTGTTTCGAATACATCGGCTTTTATCAGGACCATGACTCGTCAGGAACAACCATCTCAGAAAAACATGCCAGTTGAATCGCAATGTACAACCAACACAATCGCGAATGACGTTGTTCTCATTGATGATATTGCGATCCATCCGCTACAACCCACTAATCTCGCACAGCAAACGCAAAATACGGATTTCCAAGCACCTCTGCGAAAAAAAATTTCTATTAGTAACGGAATATTAAGTATTGTGGACCGCAGCTCTGCAACACCAGAAACCATCGATCCAGTCCAATGTAACGACTCAACGAGTGCTGACGATACTTCAACGATTAATAGCCATGTCGTTCGAGGATCCTTGTCGAATGTTTCGACCGCAAGCTCTAACGATACGTAAGTTTATATTATTGTTATAACTAATAAGTTTAGCTAGTATAATTGTTTTTTTTCGAATATTCAAGGGATGAAAATGTTTTTTGCGTATCTACCACTTAAACAAATAAAATAGGCGATCAACTGTATCTGTTGAATGAAGATCATATATGTAGGGCCAAAATATTATATGTAATTGGGCTGAAACAAAAAAACAAATAACATAGCTTATTTTCAAAAACTGGGTTTCTTGAAAGATATTTTTCAAATATATATCTGCAAGTGCAGCTCGATTCTTTCTGAGCTTCAGAATCCGCTATGAACACACATGAAACGGCACGAACACGAAAACCAAATCGACATTTTTACACTGCAAAAATGATTTGATTAAATGAAGATAAGCATCGTAGAGCGAATCTATACTGAACGTGGCAAATTAAAGTCAATTTTTATATTAGACGTCATTGATAATCATTTTTTTTCATTTTTTATTTATATTTGCATTTTTTTTAATTCACGATGCAACGTGTTGCGCGACTTAAATAATGAGATTACAGGAAAAATAAAAACGCTAATACGGCGAAATAAATCAGATAAGAATTTATTTATTGGAGAAAAAACAAATTCGTAAATTTTTGAATGATTTGATGTTTGACATTTCAAAAATAAAATGAATGTTTTCTCTCCGAATAACAGTCGCAGGGAAGCCGCTCAGCCTTCCCGCGGCTGCTGTTTGATCTCCACCACTCGACCACTATCGCGCGTTTGGCCATTTTTGCTCATGTTTGTGCCTAATTTTCATCTACTTTTCAACATTTGAACGAAAATCGAAGAATGACGTTTCTTAGCTGAACACTTCTACTTTGAAAATCAGCTTAATAGATTGAAATCGGACGACTTCCAGAGCATCTAGCTTTGCTGAAAAAATGCACCTTTTATTGTAATAACTGAAACCTTCTTAGGGTAATAACTGAAAAATGAATTATTCGACAGTACCTGGATTTTCCACAGATCTATCAATATCTTATAACGACTTTTCCCGGTAGTCGCTTTCTGGATAGATTTCGGGCGCCAGTTTGAGATATTTCTCACCCTAATTTTCATGAAATTTTATCAAAATTTGGTTTATGTTTTTTCCCCAGCTAGAATAAAGGAACAAATTCGCAGAGAAGCGAGGTCAAAACGAAAGATAAAAGTAATTCACTCACACACAGGAAATTCCGGAATTAAAATCTTGAATTTATTGTATTCAAAAATGATAGCAATATCGGGCAAGTCATGGTTTAAAAGCCTGCAAAAATTATACATCCCAGAAATACGGGAGCTTATCGGAATCGGAGAGGACGCAACATGGGTGTGACTTCTCTTTCGGGTCAAGACAATCAAGTCCTTTACCCAAGGACGGAAGTCTCGTTTCTTGGTATGGAGAGAATGTCGGGGCCGATGGTCCGAGAAGCCGCGGATGGTGAAATATAATGAGGAGTTTTAAGGAAAAAGGTTTTGTTACTCACGTCGGTTATTTGTCCTTGTTTATTATTATCCATTGGTTCCACAAGCTGATTACAAGTTCACACAGACACATATTATATTTAATATAAATTAAATATTGCGATATTATTCCGGCGGATAAGATACAATGGTTAGTTCAGGTACAAATCGTAGGTTATCGTTGAACAAGTCAGTTAAAAATGTATATATATTCGCGGGGTTTAGTATCGGGTTGTGGTGACTGGCTAAGTCCACGAGGAATGTTTGCAAATGACAAAGTTCAAACTGGAAGATTTGCCCGAAAACGACAAAGTCCAAAATAGAAGATTTTGGAGTATGGTGAACGGGGTACCGATGGAGCAGAGCCTCCGGCAGATACGTTTACTTGCGGGGATCGAGAATGTGCTCGAAATTTTCGACGATGGTCGACGCTCCAACTCTCCTCCTCCTCCTTTTTTTTATGCAATTTTGTTTCACATTTTTCGTGATATGATCAGGACACGAGAGACCATCAATGTACTTGTCCCAACCTTTTTTTCCCTAGGGGAATTTTTCAGATTTTATATCACGTCTCTTTTCTCAAAAGTTCTGCAATCTTGTTTTTCGGGTTAAAAGCTGAGCTAACCATACACAATCACGCTGAGTTCAAAAAATAAAAACTATATACTCTATGATCAGAAAATTTAAAATTTGATTCAAGCAAAAAATGTTCACATACGATACAAAAGTACTCGTCACATCGATATATTTTTGTACCTCCTTACCTATTTGTTTTGCAAAATTGAAAAAAAAATTGGCTATTAGTACGCAAGAAAAAGTCGTAATAGTAAAAATTCTCTTTTATCTCACGTAACTTGCTATACTGATTAACTCAAGAACAAAAGTCAACAGAGTGTGGAATGCAAAATTGAAACATTGGTTCATCTATCGAGGAATACTCTGTCATATATGCTGGAATAAATGAAAGTTTCGTAAATAATATTTTTCTCATTTTTTTTAAATAATAAATCGAAAGCCGAATTATGACAAATAATTATAGTCATCAAATTAAACCATGGATGTTTGTTTTATGTGTCCAATGCTTGAAATTCGATTCAAAACTCTCATTAACGTTGAAAATACCGCATAATTGGTATTTAAGTGGATAATATTATTCACTAATGCTGTAGAATTGTAAACCCATAAAAAAACCTTTAAACAAAATTTTTTTTTAATTGTAAAAAAAATTATTTCATAAAAAAAATACAGAACAATTCGAAAAAAATTTTACAAATCTTGAAAAAACGTTATATTAAAAAAAAACTAATCTGCATCTATTTTTTAAAGTGTCAAAAGAATCAAATAACAAGTAAAAAATAATAAACCGAAAAATCGCCCTTGAAATCATTTTGGAAACCGATGCCTCATTCTTCTTATTTGATTCGAACAGCTAAATCAATTGAAAAAAATTCCATCTAATTTACGTGCAACATTAAAATTTTTTATATCAATTCGAGGCCAAGTATTTTCTAATGAATTGAAAAAAGTTACCATTTGAATTACGTGCAGCACTAAAATTTATGATATCAATCTGTGGACAAGTAATTTATGAGTAACTCCAAATTTCAACATTATGGAATTGTTCTAAGAAGCTTTTGAATTCAAAGAAATCGCATGCAAGCTAGTCATTTCTTACTTTATGGTGGCAGAAACTTATTAGAAAATCGATTCTTCTCAGACTTTCAGGATCCTCTGGTATTATTCACAAAATTCAACGTCGATTGGATCGATACAAATTATGTTTAAATATGTGTTAAAAGTACTTGTCCGGCCCATCACTATTCATTCAATAAAGAATCAATCATAAAAAAACGAAATGGCATGGCAGAATCTCGTTAAAAGTTTGTTGAAATGCGATTCATTATTAATTTAATGTTCTTAATAATAGTATAGGTTAGTTCTTATTCCGAATGGAACTCGTTCGCTGGAAGAATAAGTGTGAAGTAAAAATTGCCGTCATCGAATGTAAACTGCAGAGTTATTTTGGAAGCTTGAACATATACATTATGTACAATTTTTTTCATTTATCGATGCACAATAATATCCCTTCTATATTGCGGAATAATTTGTTTCCGTTTTTTATTAAATTAGTGCAATTAAGTAAAAATTACTTGAAGATAATTCTCTCAATTCCCTCTGCATGAATACTTGTGATCCATCAGTTGTAGACAAGTCCTGACTTTTTTTTGGATAAACAATTTAAACGGAAAGTGATGGGCCGGACAAGTACTTTTAACACATATTTAAACATAATTTGTATCGATCCAATCGACGTCGAATTTTGTGAATAATACCAGAGGATCCTGAAAGTCTGTGAAGAATCGATTTTCTAATAAGTTTCTGCCACCATAGAGTAAGAAATGACTAGCTTGCATGTGATTTCTTTGAATTCAAAAGCTTCTTAGAACAATTCCATAATGTTGAAATTTGGAGTTAATCATAAATTACTTGTCCACAGATTGATATCATAAATTTTAGTGCTGCACGTTATTCAAATGGTAACTTTTTTCAATTCATTAGAAAATACTTGGCCTCGAATTGATATAAAAAATTTTAATGTTGCACGTAAATTAGATGGAATTTTTTTCAATTGATTTAGCTGTTCGAATCAAATAAGAAGAATGAGGCATCGGTTTCCAAAATGATTTCAAGGGCGATTTTTCGGTTTATTATTTTTTACTTGTTATTTGATTCTTTTGACACTTTAAAAAATAGATGCAGATTAGTTTTTTTTTCATATAACGTTTTTTCAAGATTTGTAAAATTTTTTTCGAATTGTTCTGTATTTTTTTTATGAAATAATTTTTTTTACAATTAAAAAAAAATTTTGTTTAAAGTTTTTTTTATGGGTGGAATTATCAGCAAACGAGGGACCATCAATGTACTTGTCCCAACCTTTTTTTTCCCTAGGGGAAGTTTATGGTTTGATATCACGTCTTTTTTCTTCAAAAGATCCTTATTTATGTTCAGATGACTATAAGATTTTAGTTTAAATTTCGATGAATTGTTTATAATTTTCGGCGTAAAACGTTGGTTTTCACGAAAAAAGACCTATTTTTCGTCGAAATTGTACTGAAAATATTTCGATAGAGGTTTATTCTTGGACTTTGGTGATTTTTCTCCTTGTCTTCTAATATGTTTTGTCCATTGGGAACTCAAGAGCATGGAGCAATGCGTGTTGCGGGCCGAGATTGATTTTCGGCTGATAACGTTAGGAAAAAGAAAGGAAAAGAGGAAAGATAGATTAAATTCAAGACACAACAAATCCAACAGAATTGGCCCTTTTTAAATGTTGCTTTTGCTTTCTGAATCTAGACATTTTCATATCATTCAAAACGTGTCCCCGATGAAATATATTTCCAAAGTTTGCAAGTGGCCGCTGAGATCCAATTATCTACAGTTTGATAGTTGCTGAAAAAAAGCACCCGGAAACATTTATTATGTCAGAACTCAAAGAAGCAAAAAAAACTGAGCGTACTTAATTCAACAGAGCAACGGAATTCAAAGACGTTTAAGGTATCTGCATTGGTTTTGGAGAAAAACAATTTCAGGAAAATTCAGGAATGAATTTAAAAGTTTAAAAACTCCGAATAAAATAGAAAACGGAAAATTTAGGAATTTAAAAAAGCTGAAGACGTTTGTGATGAATTTTTGAGATTACATGTTACGGTTGGAGTAAAAAATTTGAATGATTGGCACACATGCTGCGACACAAAAATATGAAAGTTTGGAGGTATTCGCTTCATACCGCAGTAATACAAACTTCAATAGTATTTAAAAAAAAAAACTTTAAAACTTGCTAAACCAAGTTCTATTACTCATTCTCATAATCAAAGATAGGGCGTGATACTTAACACACATATTTATGCACAGAAATTTCAGAGTTCGCAGGTATCTGCTGCGATTCAATGTATCTGCGCAATAAATTTTGAAGACAGCAATTTAAAATCTATCCATAAATGAGCAACTGAAGACTTCTGTGATGAGTTTTTTACTTCATATATATGTTACAGTTAGTTTTAAAAAGTAAAATAAGTGGCACAATATATCAATTTTATAATTCGCAGATTTTTGCTGTATTTCAATAATCCGAATCTATAGTATTATAGAGAAAAGTTGGCAAAAGTCATGATGTTACGTTGAAATGACATAGCGAACATTGTATTCAGAAATTCTGTATGTTCCCATGGATGTTAGCAGGCATTATATTTGATCGCATCCAAAACTGAGCAACTGTAGACTTAGCGTAATAAATCTTTTCACTAATAATTCCACATTTGTAGTTTGCAAAGTGGGAATACTCAACATACATGTCATTTCATAAGTATTGTTGTCAAAATTTGTGTTTGCCTACTGCATTCCAAAGATTCGACTTTTCATATGATCAGCAAACAAAGCATTCAAAGACTTTTTGGAATAAGTTTCAAAATTTGTTACTCGACAGACCAGGTAGAAAAAGAATAACTACACTCATATCAAGACCAGAAACTGTTTTGAGAATCTGATGTACAAAATGTGAGATTGATGATCATAGATGGAAATCTCTTGAATCACGTTACAACAATCAGCATGAAGAAATAGTAGAAAATCATGGGACACATATTAGGCAATTAATTAATGATATGTATCGATCCGCTGCAAACCGATGGAGTGAAAACAAGGATCGGAGAGGGCAGAGCCAAACTGAATATGAAGCAAAATATGGGAAACATGAGAAATAAATTAGAAAACATTTATTCAATTAAAGTTTACAACATCATTCTAACAGTTCTGTGTGTTTTTGTTGTATTTATTCATATATATAATCTGACGCCTTCATATATATAACCTAGCCTACTGACGATATATTTACACTGGACAATATTTCTCGCACTCTGATTTAATTGAAAGATTATTTTAGTTAACGCTTATTTCCAGTCGAACAAAATAATGAAATCTTGAAAAGTTTTCGTTGACATATATGCATCGCGCATTTTTTATCAAGAGACTCGGTAGAGTCTCGGGACAAGTACATTGACAGCCCTGTCGTCTGCTGGCCCGAGGCTCTCGCCGAGTATATACTTTCTCTGAATAAAACGATTCGCCGTGGTGGGGGTAAAATTGGCAAGTGATTTTTTTGAATTACCGAAGTTATGAGTCATCTGAGGCTTTGAAAATTGAACTTTCAGCTAATTAAGAAATTCTCTTTCGATTGCGCCCAAAATCAACACGATCGGTGGCGTAATTGCTGAGAAAAAACTTTGCACGGGCTCAAGATTATGCAATAGTTACTGACACATCACGAGTTCAACGTATACGTATACGCGTTTTGACGTAGTTAGTGGTAGTAGAGTTGTTGCCTCTACGCATTCTGATTGGCTCAACGATGTCGGCTCCTCCAGCTGCTAGGCCGACCGCGGGTGAGGCTCAAGTATTAGAAGGCCTAAAATAGCGAACAGGCATTCTGTATATCTATATATGCGTTATACAGAATGCCTGTTCACCATTTTAGGCCTTCTAACTTTTGAGTCGTACCCCAACCGCGCTCAGACTCCATGGATATTATATTATATATATATATATATATAAACCACGCGTCAGTTTTCGATCATCGTATAAACAAACGGAGTTTTGACATTATGAAATGCGTGTGGGATAAATAAAAAAAACTTTCGTCATCTAACGAAGTGCATAGTACTAAAACCTGTGGAATGCTAAACTAAACCGGTATAAAAGCAGTCGCGTAAATGTAGTCTGTGATCTGTGTGTGAAAAAGAATAAAATAAAAAAATACGCGGTGCATGTTGACGAAACTTTTTAAGATTTCATTAATTCGTTTGACTGAAAATAAGTTTATCATATATCATTTGTAAATAGGTTATATGATATCAATACATCGATACGCACATCCGAAACCACCCGAGACTTGTTTTCGTACTGAACGTCATTTTGACAGGTGAGGTTATGATCCCCAAAGTGCTGTTGTGTGCGGACTCTAATTAATAAATGAAAATGGTTAGTGAAAATTGGTTAATGTATATTTTGTTAAAACTTGTGGTATACTAAACCGGTATAAAAACGGCCGCGTAAATGTAGACTGTGATCTGTGTGTGCAAATAAAACATATAAAAAACTGCGCGATTCATATATGTCAACGAAACTTTTCAAGATTTCATTATTTCGTTCGATTGGAAATAAGTGTCAACTGAGATAATCTTTCAATTAAACCAGAGTTCGCGGAATATTGTCCAGTGTAAATATATCATCAGTTGCGTGATTACATATCATGTGTAATAATGTAGGTTATATATGCGAGTTCTCTTTGATAGCTGTGTCGTGTCGTAACGAATCGGCCGGGGTTTGACGTTACGAAGTGCGGGACAAATGTAACAAATGTTCGCACAGTTAGTGAATAATAATATAAATAAGGCAAATCAGTTTATCAAAAATAGGTCTGGAAGTTGTAAGGACAAATGTTCGTCAATCTATAATGTGTCAAGATTGCTTTTTGCGATCTGAAATATTATGGTTGATAATTAATAAAACAAGAACACACGGAACTGTTAGTATATATAATGTAAGAAACTCCAATCGAATAAATGATTTCTAATTTATTTCTTGTGTCATCGGTATTTTTGAATATTCCCACATTTTGCTTCCTATTGAGTTTGGCTCTGCTCTTTCCGATCCTTGTTTTGACTCCATCGGTTGGCAGCGGATCGATACATAGTATTAATTGGTTGCCTAATATGTGTCCTATAATTTTCTACTATTTCTTCATGCTGATTGTGGTAACATGATTCAAGTGGTTTCCGACTATGATCATCAATTGCACATTTTGTATATCAGATTCTTAAAACAGTTTCTGGTCTTGATATAAGTGTTGTTATACATTTTCCACCTGTTCTGTCGAGTAATAAATTTTGAAACTTCTTCCAAAAAGTCTTTGGATGCTTATTTTGCTGATGATATGAAAAGTCGTATATTGGGAATGCTGTATGCAAACACAAATTTTGATAACAAAACTTATGGAATGACATGTATGTTGAGTATTTCCACTTTGCAAACTACAAATATGGAATTATTATAAAAAAAATTCATTCCGATAAGTCTACTGTTGCTCAGTTTTGGATGCGATCAAATATAATGCCTATCAAAATCCCCAGAAACTTACAGAATTGCTGAATGCAATGTGCGCTATGTCATTTTAATGTAACATCATGACTTTTGACAACTTTTCATTATAATGCTGTAAATTCGGATCATTGAAATACTGCAAAAATCTGCAAACTATACAATTTAAATACTGTGCCATTCATTTTACATTTTGACTCTAACTGTAACATATATATGAAGTAAAAAATTGATTATAAAAGTCTTCAGTTGCTCATTTATGGATAGATTTGAAATTGCTGTCTTCGAAGCTCATTGCGGAGATACATTGAACCATAGCAGATACCTGCGAACTCTGAAATTTCTGTGGAAAAATATATATGCGACGGATCACCCCTTATCTTTGATTATGGTAATATGTAATGGAACTTGGTTCGGCAAGGTTTTAAGTGTTCCTTTTCAAATAGTATTGAAGTTTGTATGACTGATATACAGCGAATACTTCCAAACTTTGATATTTCTGTGTTGCAGCATGTGTGCCAATCATTCAAATCATTTACTCCAACCGTATCATGTAATCTAGAAAATTTATCAAAAAAGTCTTCCGCTTTTCTAAATACTTCAATTTTCCTTTTTCTACTCCATTGTGAGTTTTCGAATTTCTAAATTCATTTCTGAATTGTCCTGAAATGGTTTTGCTCCAAAACCAATGCAGGTACCTTAAACGTTTTTGAATTCTGTTGCTCTATTGAATTAAGTTCGCTTAGTTTTTTTTGCTGCTTTGAGTTTTGGCATAATAAATTTTATAAGTTTTCGGGTACTTTTTTTCAGCAACTATCAAACTGTGGATAATTGGATCTCAGCGGCCACTTGCAAACTTTGGAAATATATTTCATTGGGGGCACGTTTTGGATGAAATGAAATCTCTAGATTCAGAATGCAAAAGCGACATTCAAAGTGGGCAAATCTGTTGGATTTTTCGTGTCTTCAATTTGATCTAACTTTCATTTGAATTTTGAAGAAAAGGGATAAATGAAATCTGTTCTATTAAGGAAATCTTTACGTCAATTGTTTCTTGGTATGAAGACTTGGAAAAAATCGCCAAAGGCCAAGGACAGACCGGTGACGAAATATTTCCAGTACAATTTTGACGAAAAATAGATCTTATTTCGTGGAAACCAACGTTATAAGCCGAAAATGCTATTACGGCCCACAACACGCATTTCTTCATGCTCTTGGGTTCCCAATAGACAAAACATATTAGAAGACAAGGAGAAAAATCACCAAAGTCCAAGACCAAACCAGTGTCGAAATATTTTCAGTACAATTTTGAAGAAAACTTGGTCTTTTACGTGGAAACTAACATTATAAACCGAAATTCATTTCCCGGGCCTATCATCTCGGATTCCTCCATGCTGTTGAGTTCCTAATAGGCATAACATATTAGAGTATAAGGAAAAAAATCGCCAAAGTTCAAGGGCAGTCTTGTGACGAAATATTTTCACTACAATTTTTACGAAAAATTGGTCTTTTATGGTGGAAACCAACTTTATAAGCCGAACATCATACCGAGGGAAAATAAGATTGGGAAAAGTACATTTATGGTCCCTTATTTGCTGATAATTTCATGAAAAAGATTATCCCATAAAAATTGTTCGTATGAGAATGGAATCTATAAAAATGTACTAAGCAAATAATTCATAGAAATTTATACTAAAATCCTATAACCGTCATAACATAAATGAGGAACTTTTGAGAAAAAAAGGCGTGATATCAAACCATAAACTTCCCCTAGGGGAAAAAAGGTTGGGACAAGTACATTGATGGTCTCTTGTTTCTGGATGACATAGAAAAAAGATTTAGAACCAGAAAAAAAATTCTATAAAAATAATAAACGAAAAATTGAAAAGTTCAAAAATATTCAACAAAAATAAAAAACAATCGAAAAAATTCTGTAAAGAAAAATAAAAAAATTTCAAAAAAATTCATAAATATTGAAGTCATTGAAAAATGTACTATCCAAGTTACATGTAGTATAAAAATGTATGATATCAATTGGAGGCCAAGTTTTTATTGATAATTTGGAATATTTATCGAACAAATTGGAAACTTTAATGAAATTCATGATAATTATTTTCAAGAAAAAAGTTAATGAAAAAAAAGTCATAACGGAAGTTACGTGCAGTACTAAAATGTATTATATCAATTCGAGGTCAAGTATTTATCAGTTATTCGAAATATAATCTCCGGCGATAAATGAGCCTTGAGAATCCGTGTCGGGCTCACAACGTTTTATCAAAATTACTAAAAAATTAATGGAAATAAAATCATTAAAAATTCACATGAAAATCATTCGTTACTTCAACAAGGTACACACTTTAAAGAATCGATTCCCCTCCGACTTTCAGGATCCCCTGGTATTATTCACAACATTCAACTTCGATTGGATCGGTACAAATTATGTTCAAATACGTCTTAAACGTACTTGTCCGGCCCATCACTTTTCATTGAAATTGTTTATTCAAATAAAAATCAGGGCTTTTCTAGAACTGATGGAGTACAAATATTCATGCAGAGGGAATTAAGAGAGTTATCGTCAAGTAATTTTCCTCTAATTGCACTAATTTAATAAGAATGGAAATGAACTGCCCTATAAAATACAAGGAATGTTATTGTTCATCGATAAATAAAAAACATTTTGCACGTTAAATATGTTCAAGCTTCCAAAATTACTCCCCAGTTTGTATTGCAATGACGGCAACTTTTACTTCTCAATTCTTCCAGCGAACGAATTTCATTCGGTATAACTAACCTATACTATTATTAAGAACATTAAACTAATAATAAAACGCATTTCAATAATTTTTTTACCGGATTCTGCCGTACAATTTCGTTTTTTTATGATTGTTTTTCATTTGAATGAATAGTGATGGGCCGGACAAGTACTTTTAACTTATATTCAAACATAATTTTTATCGATCCAATCGACGTCGAATATTGTGAATAATACCAGAAGCTCCTGAGAGTCTGAAAAGAATCGATTTTCTAATAAGTTTCTGCCACCATAGAGTAAGAAATGACTAGCTTGCATGTGATTTCTTTGAATTCAAAAGCTTCTTAGAACAATTCCATAATGTTGAAATTTGGAGTTACTCATAAATTACTTGTCCTTCTATTGATATCATACACTTTAGTGCTGCACGTAACTCAAGTGGTAACTTTTTTCAATTTATCAAAAAATACTTGGCCTCGAATTGATATAATAAATTTTAATGCTGCACGTAAATTAGATGGAATTTTTTAAAATTGATTTAGCTGTTCGAATCAAATAAGAAGAATGAGGGATCGGTTTCCAAAATGATTTCAAGCGCGATTTTTCGGTTTTATATTTTTTACTTGTTATTTGATTCTTTGGACACTTTATTAAAAAATAAATACGGATTATTTTTTTTTAAAGATAATGTTTTTTTAAGATTTGTGAAATTTTTTTTGGATTGTTTTGTATTTTTTTTTTTTTTTAATTTTTTTACAATGTTTTGAATAAATTTTTTTGAAAGTTTTTTTTATGGATGGAATTATCAGCAAACGAGGGACCATCAATGTACTTGTCCCAATCTTTTTTTCCCTAGGGGAAGTTTATGGTTTTATATCACGTCTTTTTTTTCAAAAATTCCTTATTTATGTTCAGATGACAATAGGCATTTTAGTTTAAATTTCTATGAATTATTTATGATTTTCGACTTATAACGTTGGTTTTCACGAAAACAGACCTATTTTTCGTCAAAATTGTACGGAAAATATTTCGTCACAGGTCTGTTCTTGGACTTTGGCAATTTTTTTTCTTGTACTCTAATATGTTTTGTCAATTAGAAACCCAAGAGCATGGTGGAAAGCAGGTTGGAGGCCGGGATATGATTTTCAGCTTATAACGTTGGTTTCCACGAAAAAAGACCTATTTTTCGTCAAAATTGTACTGAAAATATTTCATCACAGGTCTGTTCTTGGACTTTGGCAATTTTTTTTCTCGTGCTCTAATATATTTTGTCAATTAGGAACCCAAGAGCACGGTCGAAAGCGGGTTGGAGGCCGGGATATGATTTTCAGCTTATAACGTTGGTTTCCACGAAAAAAGACCTATTTTTCGTAAAAAATTGTACTGGAAATATTTCGTCACAGGTCTGTTCTTGGACTTTGGCGATTTTTTCGCTTGTACTCTAGTATGTTTTGTCAATGGGGAACCAAAGAGCATGGTCGGAAGCAGGTTGGAGGCCGGGATATGATTTTCGGCTTACAACGTTGGTTTCCACGAAAAAAGACCTATTTTTCGTAAAAATTGTACTGGAAATATTTCGTCACAGGTCTGTTCTTGGACTTTGGCGATTTTTTCTCTTGTACTCTAGTATGTTTTGTCAATGGGGAACCAAAGAGCACGGTCGAAAGCGGGTTGGAGGCCGGGATATGATTTTCGGCTTACAACGTTGGTTTCCACGAAAAAAGACCTATTTTTCGTGAAATTTGATGGGAAAAATTATCGCCATAGATCTATCCTTAGACTTTGGCGATTTTTACCAAGAAAGAAGGGATGCAGAGACTTTTTTAATCGAACAGATATTTTTGATGCTTTTTCTCCAAAACTCAAGTGAAAGTTAGATCAAATTCAAGACACAAAAAATCCAACAAAACTGACCATATTTAAATGTCGCTTCTGCATTTTGAATCTAGACATTTTCGTGTCATCTAAAACGTGCTCCCCATGAAATATATTTCCAAAGTTTGCAAGTGGCCGCTGAGATCCAATTATCTACAGTTTGATAGTTGCCGAAAAACGGCACCCGGAAACATTTTTTATGTCAGAACTCAAAGAGCAAAAAAAACTGAGCGTACTTAATTCAACAGAGCAATGGGATTCAAAGACGTTTAACGTACGTGCATTGGTTGTGGAGGTAAACAGTTTCATTTCAGGATTATTTAGAAATAAATTTAGAAGTTCAGAAATTTAGCATAGAATTTATAAAATGGAGAATCAAGTTCATTAGTAAAGCTGAAGAGTTTTCTGATGAATTTTTGAGATAACATGTTACGGTTGGAGTAAAAAATTTAAATGATTGGCACACATGCTGCAACACAAAAATATGAAAGTTTGCCGGTATTCGCTTCATACCGCAGTATTGGCACACATGCTGCGCCACAAAAATATGAAAGTTTGAAGGTATTCGCTCCATACCGCAGTAATACAAACTTCAATACTGTATGAAAAGAAACACTTTAAAATTTGCTGAATCAAGTTCCATTACATATTCCCATCATCAAAGATAGGGGGTGATACTTAGCACATATATTTATGCACAGAAATTTCAAAGTTCGCAGGTATCTGCTGCGATTCAATGTATCTGCGCAATGAGTTTGGAAGACAGTAATTTTTAATCTATCCATAAATGAGCAACCAAAGACTTTTGTAATGAATTTTTCACTTCATATTTTTGTTACAGTGAGAGTCAAAAAGTAAAATGAATGGCACAATATATAAATTTTTTAGTTTGCAAATTTTGGCTGTATTTCAATGATCCAAATCTATAGTATTATAGTGAAAAGTTGTTAAAAGTCATGATGTTACACTAAAATCACATAGCGCACATTGCATTCAGAAATTCTGTAGGTTTCCATGATGTTGGCAGGCATTATACTTAATCGCATCCAAATCTGAGCACCTGTAGACTTATCGTAATGAATGTTTTCACCAATAATTCCACATTTGCAGTTTGCCCAATAGGAATCATACTCAACATACACGTCATTTCATAAGTATTGTTGTCAAAATTTGTGTTTGCCTACCGCATTCCCAAGATTCGAGTTTTCATATTATCAGCAAAAAAAGCTTCCAAAGTCTTTTTGGAACAAGTTTCAAAATTTATTAATCGACAGACCAGGTGGAAAAAGAATAACTACACTTATATCAAGACCAGAAACTGTTTTGAGAATCTGATGTACAAAATGTGCGATTGATGATCATAGTTGGAAACTTCTTGAATCACGTTACCACGATCAGCATGAAGAAATAGTAGAAAATCATAGGACACATATTAGGCAACCAATTAATAATATGCATCGATCCGCTGCAAACCGATGGAGTCAAAACAAGGATTGGAAAGAGCAGAGCCATAGTTAAAAAGAAAAAAGACAGCGCAATTGAAAGAGAACAGAAATCAAAATTGTTTCATGTATCTGTGCATTAGTTTCTGAAGACAGTAATTTCAGATCTATTCAGAAATAAGTAGGTGAAGACTTTAGTAATGAATATCTTCGTTAATATATTCCAGTCGGAACCAAAAAGCTAAAAGATTGGCATACCTGCTATTTCACAGAAATATCAAAGTTCGTAGGTACTTGCTACGTACCAGTTATACAGACTTTGGTGCTATAGGGAAAAACACTTCAAAATTACATGGACCACATTTTTGAAACTTATTATGACACATTCAAAAAAAAAGTGACAGATACGATGCATGTTGAAGCAAGCAAAATGCTGTAATTTTGTATGTCTCCATGGTTATCCGCAGACAAAATATTTGATCACATCCAAAAATGATCAGGTGTAGACTTACAGACATGAATTTTTCAACCCACAATGCCAATCGCAAACATGGTCTGAAAATATTCCATATACATGTCGCTTCATCACTTTGTCGAACTTTAGAGGTGTTCATTGCATTTCGAAGATACAAATTTTGATATCATGAAAATTAAGCACCCAATGACTTATTGAAATAAATTTCCAAATTTATCATGTAACAACTCAAGTGAATATATCTATGCATTTACATGGCTCAAAGATTTTTCAAAACTTGGGTGTATGAACAAGCAATTATGAAGGCTTTTTGTTATAAATATTCCAAATTATCTTGTTGAAATTAATATAAAAAAAATAGAAATAAGAATATCTCTCGTATTGTCTGGAGAACAAATAGAAATTGGTATGACAATACACTGTAAGCTAAGGAGGTGGAAAAAAGGGACTGGTGAACACAGCCAAACTAAATGAAAGAAATTATGACAACATTACATTGAATTACTTGACCAAAGTTTTTTAAAATTTATTTGAATTCGTTTACACACAACCATCCACCTCTTTCTTTAATGTAATTACCCAACCCCCGATAACCAAATTGCGTTAGAATTGCACAAAGATTGCGTTCTCAGCGCCGCGTGACGTTCATTTTTGAACGTCAGAAACGCGAAAGTTGCCGGACCATATATCTGCGTTCTTTGCGTTACAGCGTGGCGTTACCGCGTGGCGCGTTGATGGCACAAAGATGGCGTTACTCAGAGCGGTCGTTCGAACAGCATTCTAGCGTTAGGTTGTGGCGCAAATCTGGCGTTAGTTTTTACCAGCATTCTAGCGTTAGGTTGTGGCGCAAATCTGACGTTATTTTTTACCAGCATTCTAGCGTTAGGTTGTGGCGTAAATCTGGCGTTACTTTTTAACAATATTCTAGCGTTACATTTCAATAACATTTTAGCGTGAGATTTCCATAAATATCTTGGATTCGTTTTTGACGAAAATTTCACCACTGAAACACGAGAATAACTTGCGAGAAGTGTGAGGTGAGAAGGAGGTGTCAATTCGTTAAACATTTATAGAAACATGTGTCGAGTAATGAATCAATAAAAATTTGCAAATGCATTATTTACAAATTGATTGGTATATCTTGGCTGAAATTTATAAAATAAGGGGATTTTGCTTTATTTCAAAGATGCGAGGCATTCGAAAAACTGTTTTTAGTTTCGGCAATGTTTCGAGAGTAATGACTTAATAAAAATTTGCAAATGCATTATTTGCAATTTCATCGGTACATGTGTCGGCTGAAATTTATAAAATAAGGAGTAGGAGATTTTGCTTCATTTAAAAAACATGCAAAGCATTCGAAAAACTGTTCTCAGTTCCGGCAATACTTTTCGAGAGTATAACCGACAGATGTTACACAAAATGGTGAAAAATTCACCACTTCGCACAAAGTTCGGCACTCTCGTGCGTCAAAAACTCGTGAGAGTTTTCAACAGGGTACGTGGTCGGGCAAGGGCCCAGACAGCGCCAGCGAAGTAGCGTCGCCACTATATAGCCACCAGGGGTATGATGCGCGATCGAGAAATGCTTGTACTCTGCGCGGCGCTGCGGCCGATAAACGAAGCTCGACGTCCCGGCTTGCTCCACCGCCTCCATCGCAATTGAAGCATCATTGCGCTAGATTTACGCACTCACGTGGCGTTCGCTTAACGCCATGTTCATGCAATCTTGCCGCAACTTTATTTTTTTGGAACGTCATGGATGGAGCACATCAACTTTTTCATGATTCGTGATGGCACCCAAACTAAATAATGATTTTACATTAAAAAAATTATTTTGGTTTTTTTTCAATCTTTTTCATTATTATCTCTTCCAAAATAACATCAACTTTTCAATTATATTTTTTATGGCTCAGATTCATTCGTTTCGGCACGTTTCCCAAATATTACATTTCAGAGTTGCGTCAACAAACGTAACTAACACGTGAGAATTGAAAAAAAAAAAAAAAAAAATTCCCACCAAGGATCGATCATGGATCATCGTACGTCAAAGGAGGTCCGCACGCTACCACCTGCGCTAACTCAGCAATTGGGTGAGTACAAATACCTCTGAATATATGACTTTTAATGGCATTATATTCGTGACTATTCTACCAGTAACAATTATTATATATACGTGAACAACGATCTGTTTTGTTTTCAAAGTTCACAAAACTATTATTCAAAATGTTTCAACCATATACATTATTATTGATGCAAACAATTGTAATAATTACTCTTTGAGGGCTTCCATTTAACTTTTGAACTTTCCATTCATTCGAAATTCGAAATCAGTAGAAAGGTTCACAGTTTTTTGTTATTTTTCAATTTCAAATCTATTTTTTGATCTTTCGTGAACATACTCTCAATAATTATACTCAAAACTTTTTTTTTCTCACAACACCGTATCATTTCCGCAAGCATAACATCAGGAGATGTACCACCACTCCTTTTTTTTTATCATTCAACCTAAAGACCAATGAGTTTTTATTTAATTCTTCTACCGAGGCATCAGTAGGGGAGAATAGGGCAAAGCAGAACGGGCGAGCAAACCGGAGCACCCATCCGAAAATTTAGAACATTTCTTTTTCCATTGGAATTCTGTAAAATTTCGTTACTCGGCTGAGAACATGCTTCAAAAACTCCAAATTTAAAAAAATATTTTTTTTAGAAATTGAATTATTTTTTTTCAATCAATAAATTGACCTATCAGCTCAAGATATTCCATGAAACAGTTTTATTATCATTGAAAATATGGTTATTTTCAACATATGTGATATTTATACAATTTTATCTCATTTATACAATAACTTCATGATACTCTTATTTTTTAAGGATACACACCGGAAAGTGAGAAAAATCACAACTCTTTTGCTCTTTTGGCAAAAGAAAAATAGATATAATGTGTATCCAATAAAACTATAGCAATTCGAGGCGATCTAACATAATTTTTCGTGCTACCAAATGACATTTTCCTTATGACGAGTTCGCCGTATCGGCATATTATGGGGAATGCCGACGTCGCTTCAGAGGCTCAACATCGCTTACGGTTGACATAGGAAAATGTCTTTTGGTGGCAGTGAAAATGCTGTTCTAGCTTTAGAATGAGCTGATCCCATTAATATCTCCATCGAAGAATTTAGTCGTGGATTTTGACTCAAATTTTAATCTCAGCTATTTTCGTTATCAGATTTTTTTCTCATTTCAGATGAAAATGAGTGTGATGGAAACAGTGTGTTTGTTCTTATTTCATTGATCAATTTCGTTTCATAAATTATAATTATGTTCTGCAGAGATAGAACGTCAAGAAACGAAGAACTTTTAGCAAAATTCAAAAATGAGCCAAAGTAGTCACAAAAAAACGTTGCCTCAACCCACAATATCGTCTTAATATTTTCAACTTTTAACATTATTGAAAATGAGTAAAAAAAAAATGGAGCAAAGGCATACAACAAATTTTTCGCACTAAGAAAAGGCCACTTTTATCCCATTTTTTTTATAAAATTTAAATTTTATTTAATTACACCACACATTTGAGAAAATTATTTGAAATCGTGAAAAGAGCATTTATTTCATTTTGAAATTGAAAAATCAACTCATTAATATACCAGTAGTTGACAGAACATATGTGAATCACATCTAGCTTGATGTAAGACATGTAAAACAAATCTAACTTGATAGCTTATGGTTTCCTCTTGCCCCACGTTCTTCTAAGAGCATCACGAAATTATTGTAAACGTGATAAAATTGTATAAACATCACATATATTGAAAATATCCATATTTGTAATTACAAAAACTATTTCACGACTTATCTTGATCTAATAGGTCAATTTAGTGATTGAAGAAAAAAATCAATTGAAAAAAGAAGTTTTTTTTCAATTTTGAGTTTTTGAAACATGTTCTCAGACGAATAACGAAATTTTGCAGATTTCCAATGGGAAGAAAAATGTTCAAAATTTTCGGGGGATGTTCCGCTTTGCCCTACTCTCCTCTATATTGACGCGATGTTATTCGTGAAATATTGCTTGCATTTTATATCCGAAAAAAAAACAATTGAAAAAATATATTTTACGTTCAGATGGAACGAGAATTTAACAGTTTGTTTGGGTCTGAAAAATGAAAGTTCCATTGGGATTTCGATATATTACTTCAATGAAAAGGACAAATTATTTTCCGTCATACTTCTAAAGTGGATGAAAAAAATTTAGAAACGGAGAATAACTTTTTTATATTGGTAATATGCAATTGAAATAATGAAATACATTTTTAGTGGTTCTACAATATATTTAGCGGTATAGCATAAATAATCAAATATAACGGTTTGCTCTTCTAAAAATCTTTGTATTTGAAATACTATTAAGATTTATTTATCTTGCATTTCAAATGTGTTTACTCGAAAAAAATATTTTTAATCTATATTCACAATAGACAAAAAAAAAATTTTCAATACTTTTATTCGAATATGAAATGCAAGCATTTTTTCCATGGAAATAAAAAATTGCCCAAATATAACGCAAACGCTGCTGCGAACTGTTCAATTTGTGTTTTATCGGAATAGGACAGACTTTATTTAGAATCTAGAGAAGTACGCGAAAAAATATTGCCTCGCTGTTGTCTTATCGTTCAATCTCCGCCCAAGGTCGAATTGCAACCGGGAATTGACGCTCAATTGCCCGTGACCGTATATTTGAGATACAATTAAAATTTCTTTTCTTTAAATTTCAATAATATTTGCCTGAAAAAAAATTTTGCATTTATATATTTGTGATACACAGAAAATACTTATTCCATTAGATTTGTGCGAGTTTAAAGTGCAACTATTTTTTCCACGAATAACTTCTATATGTCATTAGAATCGTGTTGCGTATTCTCGACGATCGAAACAACGTAAGATTATGAATCATGGGCAACCACACCATACCTAACAGCAGTGCTCCGATGCACAATTCACTGTGATAATGGTCAAAGTTATTGTTAAAAAATGATACGCGAAATACGAAGTTGATGAAAACATTCGCAACATTTTTTCCCCAATCCCCATTAAACGTTTTAATATTTTATCAAAACGTGGAAAACGAGCACATTTTCCTAAATCAATCTATTATGGATGAAAGTCAGGCTTTATACATAGTACATTCTTAGACAAAAACCAAATCGCCTTTCAAATTTCTAGATGACTATGAGTTACAGAGTTTCAAATGATCGAGCTGGCAATTATAATTCTGATAATATTTCTGAGCTAGAGAAACAGATTGACAGAAACTAATTTTGTCAACGCCGAGTATATTTTTACAGTCAATGGAAAAACAATGATTCCGTTTTTTCAACTATATTTCATTAAAACTTAAAATTTGATTGCCATAACTTCACAACTATGAGTTTTGTTATTAAATTTCAAGATAGAAAAACGTTTCAATTTCCTATTCCAAAAATTTACTCCAATTTTTGGTTCGAGTGCTTTTGGTTTTGAAATACTGTGACTTTACATTTTGTTATTTGCACTATCTTAAAAATAACACAGTAACAGAATTTTTCAACTTCATGTTCCAGACGCCGTATTGGAGGTCGTTGTTTGTAAAAAAAACACATTTACAGATTCTGTTTGCAAACGCATTACATTGGGGAAAACTGTTCCAATTTTATTGGATTAATAATATGTTGCACGGTAAATATGTAAATATACATTGCGATGTCTCATCTGATAACGAATACTGCAAATTCGCTATCAACTTCACGCAGTATCCTTTTTCAGACGTCCCCATTCGAATCGTATACACCTACCAATCGAATCTTGTTTGAATGTTTTATTCATTATTATTATTATTGACATTCAACGAAATAGGATATCACAATATTTTGTTGTATACCAAAATAAGTTGTAGAGAAGAAGCCGTCGCGAGACTAGTCTATTTAGTCTAGTCGCGAGTTAGTATGAAATTAAATTACATTGAGTCGTGCGTGTCAAATAATATACACGAATAATTATAATTAAACATGGATCTATTCATTAATATAAATATCTGGGTCGTCCCATGTTAATTCTCAACCACTTTTGTACTCGAACCCTTTCGAACGAACTGTAACTCTGAAATTTTCTTTTACCCCACTAAAGACATTTCCGTAAATCGTTTCAAATTCTTTTGCTCAACCCAAAAAAGTTATGAATTTCTCAAAAAAATTGTTTCCTTATTAATAGCTATAAGTTTTATTTGATAAAAATGACGCAACGATACTTTTCTTTCCACGATACTTTACTTTACTGTTAAAAAAAAAAAAATAATAGTTTTAGAAGTTACATTCTATGGAAAATTTCTTTTTGGAAAAAAGAAAAAATCCACCAATTTTTCAGAGTTCGCCTCTTTTAATTCTTTCTTTAATAAAAATAAAAGATTTTATTCGTTATCAGTTTTCAACTCTACATTCAAAGATTTTATTCTACATCAAAATCAATATTAGTATATAATTTAAGAATATTTCATAACTAATAAATAATCTGATTGAATGATATGTGATAAGGATTTCATGGGTAATACGATTAATCAATTTTTTTGGTACGACTAATTTTACAAAATAATTTATTTTGCATATCTTTGGCGTTTAAATATTTTACATATTCTGTGCTCTTGAGAATTGAAGAAATTTCGGATACAACCAGTCTTTGTCCGGGATGACACAGTGTAATTGCTGAATTCCAATGATTGATTTCGTTTTTGTTCTATGTGTATTATATGTATGGGGAGTGTGTGAAGAACGCGAGGTCATATATATCTAAAGACGCGGCAGATTGATCAATTTTATATATGCGATTTAAAAATGGCAATCATCTCAAAATTTTGTTTTTTTTCTGAATTCTCAAAAAAAAACATAGCAGATGGATTTGTATAACCATTTGATATCCTTTTTCTGAAAAGTACACTCAAAGACAGAATTTTATTAAAAAAACTGTCTCAATAAATCAATTTTTGAAACCGTTATGTCAATTTGAAAAAATTGAAAAAATATAGATATACAGAATGCCTGTTCGCTATTTTAGGCCTTCGAACTTTTGAGTCCCACCCGAAGAAATTTTTCAGAATTTTTCGTATATATGCGTATATAGGCATTCTATATGCGTATATATAGAATATAGATATACAGAATGCCTGTTCGCTATTTTAGGCCTTCGAACTTTTGAGTCCCATCCATTTCTTTGATACAGTAGAAAAGGATACAGAAGAGTTTTCGCCAAATAGAAAAGGGTTGGGTTCAAAAGTGGTCGATTTGGCCTGGAATACATATCATTACGACTAAATGTTAAAATAAGCATAAATTTCATTTCACATAATGTCATTTGACATAAAATTATTTCATAAAAATCACTTCACATAATTTAAAAAAGAGTGGTTTGGGTTTGTTTCGTTTATCTGTGCAATTATCCCTCGCAGCTGCCGATATAGGTGTGCAAATCCAAAGAATAACCAAATTGTTACAATTTTTATGATACATATCAAAAAATTTATTCAAAGATTTGATGTTCTTTAATTATTTCTCAATAATAGACGGTGTTTGACAGACTTCCTACAACGTATCGATCTCTCACCGGTTGTTCTTCAGGCAAATCAATGCCACGCCGATCCCAGTATGGCATTCTATAGCCTTTAGAATTTACTTTGTCAAACGTAGATAGTGTCAGTTCATCCTGCAACTCTGAACATTCGTAAAAACCTAACATCGTTGACGACACTCCAACATCGTAAAATGGTTGCACGGTCAAAAACTTTTGCAGTACCAAATGAATGATACCTCCAATGACTACTATATTACGAACGAGGCCAATGTGGTCGTTTTTCAAAATTACGCAATTATCCCGCTGAAGAGCGGTCAAAGTGAAATTTGGAGATTTCAATCGGCGGTATTGATGAACGTCCGTTCGTTCGCGGACATTTGCTGGAAGAGGCCCAGTCGCATGTAATTGCAGGGTTTCTACTCGAACGTTTGTCTTTCGTTTCGACACAGAAAGTTGCACATTTGCCCGCTCTGCTCTCCGGTTTACTATCTGCTGTAATGGAATGCGGTTTTCTACAGTACTGCTTGAAGATTTTCATATTGTTTTCATACGGGAATGCTGAATAGTTATCAAGTGGACCAAATCGTTCCACATCATCCATTATGTGAAGCAATCCGTGTATGTTGTAACTCATGAAATGAAGTCCGTAAATATTTCGACAATGTTGGACGAACAAGATTAATGACAGTCTTGCAAACTCCAAAAGCATCCTTGATGCGGAAGATTTACTGACGGCACGAATAGCTGCGTGAAGAAGCAGAAAGTGATCATAACAGTCTTTTGATAAAATTCCGTACAAGACAACAGGTCCATTATAAAATAAAAATTGACGAAGCTGCGAAGCTTTCATTTGATGGAAGTCTTCGAGTGTGATCGGCCATCGTGCCATTTCTCGAGGATACCAATCTCTTAGTTAGAAGCTTCAGTCTGTTTGATACAAGAGTGATCGACCGAGCTGGTAATTGACTTTGATGCGAGAATTTCCCGTTTGTCCAAGCGGATAGCAATCGTTTCAATCCAAGACATACAAGATGCATGTATTCGAAAGGAACTTGAGTAACGAGTCCTAATGGCAAACGGGAAAGTGGACTTTCTCCATTTTGATGATCTTCGTCAACCATTCTGACATACTCCTCGTCTCTTCTCATCTTACTTTCAATACTCTGATAAGCCATTCGATTCTCAACATACTCTCCAATAACTTTACATTTCGAGCACGGTTGATATGAAGTGTGGCCCTTGTGATTTAATACGTAAGCTCGCGCTGGAGCGTCGGCAATAAAACATCTCAGAGTTATAGGAATTCTATGGTTATGGAAAATTATACCACCGTCTGCAGTGATTTTCAACGTTTCGTCGATAAATTGACGAAAGAATTCGTTCACACTCTTCGGTTTTCCGTTTCCTCGATAGACGCCTATTACTTCTGTATTGCTGGGGTATAGATTAGCAATCCGACACTGAATCGGCCACATCTGATTGTTGCCAGATTTATCCGGACTTACACCATCCGTACTAAAGTCTATTTCGAGATTGTCGGGGATTGAATTCATTTCGACGCCATTTAGAATTGACACAATCGCTGTGTGAACTCCAAAATGCAGATACCAACCAGGCGCTAAAGGTGTCATTGGAACAGATCGCCGCGGAGTTTGCAAAAGTGTTCTAGCGCACTTCGGTAAGTTCGTGAAGCAACGGTGTTTCCTTATGACTTTAAGGATGCTGTCGATAGCCTTATTGCTGATGTTATTTTCTACAAAACAAGACGCAAGAAGATCGCGGAATGGTACCGCAGTTTCTAAAAGATCATCATCATCATCATAATGATCATCATAAACGCTGGAGCAATCGCTAAATGAGTTATCATACTCGTCCTCACTATCCTCTTCCAAGTTGCCGAAGTCGATGTTCGCTTGATGGTACGGAGAAGCTGCTGAGGCCAATGATGCATTCGAATCTCGTAGCGGAGGTGTTGTTGCTTCATCCAGCTGTGAGCTGTTCCGTTCAGGTGATCCAGATCCAAAAGAATTGTTGCTGGGTTCTTCATTCCTCGGAACTGAATCAACGTCACGAGACAATTCAGATCTTTGAACGAGATCATATTCATTTTCATTCTCGGAATTTTTGTGCTCACATGTGCAAACCAATTTTTCCATTTTATCATCAATTTTTCGCATTTTTTTCACATGCTCCCTACGTTCTTTCGCCAGTATGTTTAATTGCTCCTGCCCAGCTGATTGATAGGTTTCCGAATTCGTGTATGTTTCAGCTTTATCTCCGGATCGGTGGTCACCACTTGTTTAAAGAAACGTGTTCTTCAACCGAATAGTTTTTTCCGCTTTCCTTCCATGTTTGCCATTACTGACGATCAATACCTAAAATTGTTACCAATTGTTACCATCAACAACATTATGATTGAGATTTTTTTTAATAGCTATAGCCAATTGCTCTAAAAACACCATTAACTTTTTATCATTTCCTAATTATTGAATTAGAGAAATATGTTTTTTTAAGTTCTCTGAGAATTGAAAAAACTTGCTAACGGCATGAGAATAAGTCACGAAGCTGCGCTCCATTGTTTTGAATTAACGAAAGACAGTTAAGTGACTATTAAGAAACAAACAATACATTTTTTGTTCCACCAGTTTTACACCCATATGAAAAACGTTAAATTTATATGATTCGAACACGAAACGCTCGATTAGGTTGAAACACATAACGTTCAAATTAATATTACCCAAAAATTTGGTGTGCATGACTTTTCAAAATAAGAGAATGACATTTGAAAAATCATACACGCTAAATTTTGGACCAATAATTAAATATTTTTTCTGCAGATGTTTCAAGAAAAAAGCTGAATAGTAAAATCACACGTACATGCTTTGATTAGAATGATATGAGGTTATTTTTCTGAACAAAAAACAATGGATATTGCGGAAACAGTTTTTATTTCAAAGTGAAATCAACAATTTCGAGTGATAATTTTATATAGTAGTTTGCGGTTTTTTTAATAATTGGCATTCTTTTTTTCATTTTTGAAAAGTTTGTGCTGGGATCTAATACTCTGTGAAAAAGAGGCTAGCAATTGTTTCGATTTTTTTATCAAGCCGCTGACAAAGTACCCATTTTAGAAATTTGGAGTGGGTTTTTCTAAATGTTTATAACGTTTGAAAATATATTTAATTGAATTTTTTTCCCATATCGTGTTATTGAATAAACTTTTCAAAAATTTCGTGGAAAGTATGACTTTTAAATTCTACAAAATGAAATATTGGTGCATTTTGTGAAAAAATAATAAACCTGTATTTTTATCAAAATTTTTATACGTTAACCGACATCGCTTTTCATTTTCTTCACAGTTAAATTCTTTTACATGAGTGATTCCCGTTTGAACTAGAAATAACTCTCATCTTGAGAAATCCATCTTTGTTTGAAATCAATGGAATTTTTGCGTGCCTGTAACAGTTTTTACTTTTCATTATTGAATATTAAGAGCATCGATTATTTTTTTATGACTCTGAATCGTTGAATATCTTGCTTGAACGTTTGGTACATTGCGCAGTTTTTTATCCATTGAGCATCCTATGATGCTCAGTGAATTGAAATTTGTTGATTGGATGGCAATTGAAGCCATTGCAAGGTCCTTCACCATGATGGCTCGTGAGGAAAAGCTATTCGGCATATACTTTGAACACTTTTTTGTGATGATAAAGATCTATTAAGTTTGTGTACAATTGGAATTGCTGTGGGGTTTCACCGGAGAAGTGATATATATTTTTAGCTTATTTAGAAATTGTTTGGATAAAGTTGTTAATATTTAAACGGAGAGACTATCACAGTCACGCAAAAAATTCATTGTGTGCAAGGCCATAGGAAAAGAAAAGCAATAACATCCCTTTACGAATAAAAATTTAGATGACAATACAGGATCATGAGGATGAAATCTTATGAACCTGTATGGGGTGGAATTTAATATGAAAAGTATGGAATCACTAGAGGAAAATTCGAGCCGTATCGAGTTTGATAGCTTTTTTTTAAAAAAAAAAACATACCAATTTAGCAAACGGCGTTTTGAAGAGAAAAAATATACCTTCATATCTCTTTTTCGAAAGGTGTTTTATGATTTTTTTTTTTATTTGGCATGATTTTCTGAAAGTGGCCGTTTTCCGGTCGATTTTCAGTTGTGCAAAATCAGAGGCATGGCTTTAAAAAAAAAAAAATTTAATTTGAGGTATTTTCAAATGTTATAAACATTCGGAAAAAAATCACTACAATTTTCAAAAATTCCTACTTTGTGAATAGCTTGATAAAAAAAAAATCAAAACGATCATGAACCTCTTTTTCGCAGAGTATACGGAGAGCCCAGTATATAAACTGTTTATATTTTAAAAAAAGGACGCCAATTATTAAAAAGCCGCAACCCGCTACCTAAACTTACCTCTCGAAATTGTAAATATCACTTTAAAAATAACCGTTTCACAATATCCAATGATGTTTTTGTTCAGAAAAATAACCTCATGTCATTTCAATCATGTCGAGTACGTACGATGTTTATTATTCAATTTTTTTATAGAAACGTGTATAAAAAAATGTCAAATTAATAAACACCATTTGATGTGCATGATTTCTCAAACGTGCATCGCCTCATTTTAAACGGAAACACTAAGGTACATCCATCTACGAATAAAAATTTCGATAAAGATACAGGTTCATTATTTCTTAAATCGATCGTTACTTCGATTTGGAATTATACTACGACGTCTCGTTCTCGATGATTATATTATGTAGTAGCGTCAAGCTATGCTCATATCCACAACGTTTAAAGCCTGAATTTGTCGTTCTTGGTATATATATGCCGCATCCCTCGTTTGTCTCGATCCTCATATCGTTTCGTTGTGCTCAATAAATTCACACACGAATAGAGCCTCATTGAATAATTAAATATTATTATTTCAAAAAATAATAATAACGATGGGAAAGGATAAAAAACGCAAGCATTCTCGATGACCTTCGAGAGAACGGAAAAAAGGCGATGCAAAAACTGAAGCAGAAATACAAAAAATGAAATTAGAAATATCTAACCTGACAAAATTGATTACCGATTTTGTTTCGCAGAGACGCGACGAACATCAAACGGAAAAATCTTCGATGGATGAGGTCACAGGTAAATGAATAATAAAATATCAATCTGTTTTTTCCATACGAAAAAACAGAAAGCAAGTTCCATACGAACTTTGTCGCCCAACAAGGGAAAAGAACAATAAGTTCATTATGCTCCACACGAGCGGACAATGGCAACTAATTGCAAGATTTTTCAGAAAATGCAAATAAAGAAAACGCCTATCAGGACGAGAATCGAGCAAAACAATTGCTCGATACACACAGAAGAAACTTTTGAAAACAAAGAGGAAGAAAAATATACTGAAAAAGATGAATATAATGAGGTTATAATTGACGAAGAAATTCTCAATCTTTTGGGAGACGATCCGAATGTAGTTCAGGATGAGGGAATTAAGCTACATTCAGAGATAAAAATCGGTGGCAAACCTGGATGAAAGAAGGACTTTCGGAAGACAATAAAAAGAGTCTGATTAAAAAATTCTACCGCAAAGGTGACTTGTATGCAGAACCGCCTAAAATTAATCTAGAAATTAACGCAGCCATGACGAATATTGCAAAAAAGAGGGATGAACATTTTTCCCAGACACAGGAATGTGTTGGTACAGCTATTGTGTCGTTGGGAACAGCTGTATCTCTTCTAATTGACGACTCACAAAATGAAGTTGATCAAATAAAACTCATCGAACTTATGTGTGACACGGGAAATTTATTGGCGGATGTTTTTTTATCAGTCATCTGTGGGGAGAAAATCCTTCATTACATGCACCGATGCTGAAGAAGAATATTAAACCAATTGTAGACGCTACTGATTCGGATGAATGGCTTCACGGAGAGAAATTAGCAGACCAGATAAAAGAGGTTAAGACAATTGAAGCAGCTTGTCAAAATCTCAAGGCCCCTGATGAAAAGCCATCACACAAGACATCAAATCAGGTAAACTGGAGGGGCCCGTCTGTTCAATACAGACAGACGGGCGGATATCAGAGAAAATAATTCATTCGATTCAAACAGAGAATTCCATATCGATCAACTACGTTGAACCGAGACAAGAACCGATCGACGAAAGAACAGTCGAAGAAATAAAGGAGGTAAAACATATCGCGGGAAGATTGAGCTTTTTCCTTCATGTGTGGGAAAACATCACGAGCGATTAAGTTATCAAAAATTATATAAAGGGATATAGAATTTCGTTTGAAAAGACTCCACATCAAATCAGAGTTCCTGAACAGCGAAAATGGAAAAAGGAGGAGCTTGAGTCATTGGAACTCGAAATTGAAAAGTTGTTGGGGAAAAAAGCTATAGAAAAATGCAAAATTGTGACGGACAATTTGTGTCCCCAGTCTTTTTAGTACCCAAACCGGATGGCTCAAATCGCTTTATATTGAATTGAAAACAATTAAATAAGTTCATTGAAGCACCCCACTTTAAAATGGAGGATATTCGGTCAGTCAAACAATTAATAACTCCTAATGCATATATGGCATCAATAGATCTTAAAGATGCATATTTTTTGATACCCGTGCACAAGAAAGATATAAAATATTTGAAATTCATTTTCAAAGAAAAAATGTACCAATTCCGGTGTTTGCCATTTGGTCTATCTATAAGTCCGTACGTCTTCACGAAACTAATGAAACCCTCGATCAATGCATTGAGGAGTAAGGGTTTTTTGTCAATTATATATTTAGACGATTTGTTGTGCATTGGAAAAAATTACCAGAATTGTATGGAAAACATATTAGAATCTCAAAAATTATTAGAAAAATTGGGTTTTGTCATAAACTATAAAAAAAGTTGACTAATTCCATCACAAAGATGTAAATTTTTGGGATTCATAATCAATTCAATTGATTACACGTTGGAGCTAATTGATAAGAAAAAAGAGCAAATTTAAAAACTACTTCAAGTTTTACAGTTGAAACAGAATGTAAAATTAGAAATTTTGCCCACTTCTTGGGAGTTTTAAACTCAGCGTGTCCTGCGGTTGCATACGGGACTGTTTATTATAAAAGAATCGAACGGGAGAAATTTCTCAAGTTAATAATCAACAGTCAGAATTACGAAGCTTGTATGATCATGAGCAAAAAATTGAAAGACGACTTAGAATGGTGGAAAATAAATAGTCAAATTGGGATAAATCCTATAAGAACGTGCAACTATAAACTGGAGATTTTTTCAGATGCTTCTCTGACGGGTTGGGGAGCTTATTGTAATGAACAATCGGCAAATGGATGGTGGAATGATAAAGAGAAAAGTCATCACATCAACTATCTAGAACTCTTAGCTGCTTTTCTAGCCCTTAAAACCTTCGAAAATCAATTACATGATTGTGAAATCCTACTTAAATTGGACCACGGCACTAGCGTATGTAAATAAATTTGGGGGCGTACAGTTTCAAAATTTCAGCGAACTTGCCCGTCAGATCTGGGCATGGTGCGAAGAGCGAAAAATTTGGTTACACGCTTCTTATGTAGCATCAAAACAAAATGTTTATGCCGATACTGCCTCTCGACTCACAAATACAGATACAGAATGGGAACTATCGCAAAAAGTGGTTGAAAAAATAAATAATAATTTCGGGCCATTCAGTATTGATTTATTTGCTACAGATGCGAACAAAGAAGTAAAAAAATTTTGCTCAAGATTCCCGAATCCAAATGTATTCAGAGTCGATGCGTTCACAGTATCGTGGGCAAGTGAGAAACCGTATGCATATCCGCCTTTTGCTACCGACGCTTAAAAAGTTCATTGCGGATAAAGTTGAAGGTGATGTAGTTGTACCATATTGGCCAACGCAATCATGGTTTCCGCTATTCAATTCGCTGCTCAGGAAGCCTCTGATTATTTTTAAACTGAGTCATGAATTATTGTTATCCCCTTGCAGAGAGAGGTCTCACCCCCTAGCACGGACGCTTTCGTTGGTGGCTGGGCAATTGTCAGGGAAGCTTTTTTGAAAAAGGGATTGACGGAAGAAGCAGCCGAAATAATGATAAAGTCACTCGCGGAATCGACTATGAGTCAATACGAATCATCACTTAAACAGTGGCGGAAATTCACGAAAGAAAATAACTATAGTATGTTCTACACAGATAAGCTTAAAATAATCGAGTTTTTAACAAAACGTTTTAAAGAAGGAACAGAATATGGAACATTAAATTCCGACAGAGCTGCAATTGCGTTAATAACATCAGAAAACTTCTCAGGAGACGTAATGTTAAGTAGTTTTATGCGTGACATTTTTAAGCAAAGACCAACAAAGGCAAAATATTTAACGACATGGAATATAGATTCAGTTCTAGATTGTATTGAGAATATACCATCTAGAGATACCACAAATTTAAAAGACCCTTCAGGAAAAACGGTTTTATTATTGCTCTTGACAACAGCGCATCGGTTACAAACAATGACGTTAATTGACATACGTAATATTAAAGAAGCAAAAACCGCGGCATTGAAATAAAAATTCCAGAGCTGATAAAAACATCAAAACCCGGAAAATGTCAACCCAATTTCGTATTACCATTTTTTGAAAAAAGAAAAAATATATGTGTAGCAAGAGCAGTATTACAGTATATAGATCGTACAAAAAGTATTAGAGAAGAACATACTAATTTGTTTATATCGTTAGTTAAACCGCACAAACCCGTGACGTCACAGACTTTATCTCGCTGGGTAAAGTCTATTCTCAAAAAAGCAGGGATAGACACGAATATTTATTCAGCCTATAATGCAAAACATGCGACCATCTCAAGAGCAATAAGTAAGGGTATTAACATTGATACAATCAAACGCGTAGCTGGATGGTCAGAAAAATCAAAAACCTTCGCTCAATTTTATAACGACTAATTCCAGTTGATGTGCAAGTCTAAGCAGTCCTAATGTCCTCTCGGAAACGTTCTTTGTCAAAGGAGTTTTTGTATGATTTGGGCAAAATAGAAAACAATATATTTCCAGAAAACATTTATAAGCATTTTCAGAAAGAATACTAGAATAACAATAAAATTAAACGTTGGCCATTCATGATAATATTAATTTTGACCCGTTGAAACCTTGAAACCCTCGGACTTCCCTTGGTCTTGGGGAATTTTTTTTATGTCATGACGAATAATGGGGATAGCGAAATCTTTAATTTCGTTTTAAATATACACTCCCGTTAAAAAGTTTGAGTTCACCCGTCAAAATTCTACCCATGCTAAAAGTTCGATAACTCGGTTAGAAATCAGCGGAATCTGATAAACATCATTTCAAAGAGGACAAATTGAGCTCCAATTCGCCGCTTCTTAAATTCGTTTAAGATTTTTTTTAGCTGGCACGCATTTTTCGAACAGCGCCGTTTTTCGATACATTTTTGGCCTTCGTCAACGGGCTGTCAACGTAGTAAAAAAAAATTTTCTTTACTTTTCTTCATGACAGCTTTGAAAGAGATGAAAAAAGCTTCATTTTTGTGTTTTTTTTTTTAATATTGTACGATTTTTTTCATACGGTTATCCTAATTTAGCTAAAAACTGAGAGTTTCAAAAATGATGGCGTATTTCGAAAATTGTGGAGGTACCGAGGAAATCTTAAGAGGGTAAGAAGTTGCGTCGGCTTATAATAAACTTGTTTGAATTATCAAAGATTTCTTTTTGAAATGTTTTTTTTTTCATCTTTTTGTTCAAGTCTCGACTGATAGTAACTGAAGATATTGGGTTTGGTATAAAATTTCAAGAGGAAAAAAAGTTTGAATTTATAATTTTGAACTCACTGACATTTATTCAAATTTTTTCGTCCATTTTTTCCAAACAAGAGAGGTGCTTTTTATACATTTTATCACAACCCCCGTATGATTTCGATAGGACAAATTATTCATTCGATCTCTCACCTCATTTACATCCCTATTCCTCATCGAAAAAGCCACCTTTAGCTTTGAGGACTTTTTTGAGGAGTCGTGGCATTCGCTCGATTAATTTGTTGATTATGGCTTGATCCAAACTCGCCCAAACGCCTTGAAGATTTCGCCACAAATCGCTGGCAGAAGAAGAACAGGTTGTTGTTCCAACTTTCCGATCAAGCTCCTCGCACAACAGCTCGATCGAATTCAAGTTAGAAAATTGTGGTGGCCAAGTCATATTAATGATTGCTCCGTTTTTTTTTTCGTCTCCAAATATCCTTGCTAAAGGCGGGATGTATCGGATCGTTGTCTTGTTTCATTACGAATCCGCGGCCGACGATCTCGCGTTTGTCGCCTTCGTCGGACATACTTCCCGCCTCTGTCGAGGATATTTGGAGACGAAAAAAGAAACAGTGAAACAAATCATTCAAATTACTAATCAAATACTCGTCTTTATATTGATATGATGAATTTTACTCCTGATTTTGCTAACATAGCGTCTTTTTTCATTCGTTCAGTTGTTTCTCTTCCAGAATGAAAATAGAATATCGCGTTAGTGTGGTTTTCAATGTTTTCGATCGAAGTTTTCAATTCTTTTTACAGTCTTGTTATCTCTTATAATTTGGTTTGCATGTTATTGGATTATGGAAGCAGGTTTCGAAATGAATGGCACAAAGTTCAAGCAGAGCAATTATATATTTTATTCAATGAACATTACTCCAAGATATCTATCGAATAGCTGAGCATTGCAGTGGTTGAAAAAATAACTTTAACTCTCAAAACAAAGGGCCTCGTGTGTCGACCTCTTTCTTAATCTGTATATTCGTTTTATAAACAAAGTTATAGGTCTGCGAGCCCGCTGTCATGTGTATTGTATGATATCAAGTTTCATTACTATGCTGATGGATTATTTTTGCTCATATTCCAATACGTGTAATGAAGAGGAAGCGATATGCAAATCTTCTCTTCCTTAATTCTTATAATTCCGTTTGATTCGCTTAAAGTAATGGGCTCTCGTATTTGTATATAATATTTACGTATCGTCTAAGCTAACTTAATTTACGTGTTCACTGCCTTATAAAAAAATACATTAAGTGTCACAGCCTAGAGAGAGAGTTACAATTAGAGAGAGCGAGAGAGAATGCGCAGAAAAAAAATAAACATAAATTCATATAAACGTACACATACATAAATTCACATATGTACAACGTTCAAGTCAAACTCTCTATATCGAGGTGGGTCCATAACGAACAATACTAAAATAATTTAAGGACAATACAACAAAAAATCGAAGGTCGTGCAATCGTTTTATATATATATATATATATATGTAGCCACGGGATCGAAGATATGGCTGGAGAACAAAGGATCGGTGTCATAAGAAATTGGTTGCACACCTAGTACCGCTTCCTGACCGATCTTTGCTTTCCTCCATATCGTCGTTCAACAGAGCATATATATATATATATATATAATTGATGGCACTCCAATGCATCGCAAGTCGCCATTTCAGCCAGGGTCGTCAAGGTTCATGGCTGGTAAGACGCGATTTTGGCGGCGATTCTTCGTGTTCCGGCGGCGCTGTTTTGCTGCTCGGAGAGCAGAAGTAATCGCCGCCGAAAATTCCGTCAGCGGAATCGCTGGACGGCGAAGCGTCTTTCCCATTGCCTCTGTGAAGAAAAAAAATACAAAATGTAAGAACATTGTATAATTAGATGTAATAATTAAGTCTGTACTGCAATTTTCAAAAAAGTTGTTTAGCTTCAGTGAAGATGTACAGATTTTTGCAACTTACTGTACAGAACCTTGACGAATTTTGTTTGCTCTAAAGCAAACGTGCCCTGGTGCCTACCATGGTAGTTCACCTTCGGAGCCAATCTCTCATGCACGGCCTCTTTGAGCATGAGACTCGCGCACACATTGGCATCCGAACCCCCTAGGTTACTAAGGTAGGTGACCTGCAATCAAAAATGTTCCATGTACATGACATCATGCTACCAACTCAGGTTTTTTTTTTTATATATTTGAATTTAAAGGAATTGAAAAATTGGAGTCTCCGCGGAATTTCAAATAATGAGTTGAAAAAACTCACGACGTCGCGATGCTCCTTCGCCGACAGATTTTCGAAATTTTCGAGATCTCTGATTTTTTTCAGGGGGAGACAGGCAGGCTTCTCAGGATAGTCCGAAGCTTCCTGCTCCTCGACGAAGTCACGGATTGACGTTAAATTTGCCATCACTTGGCCAAAGCTTTCTTCACAAAAATTTTTTAATGTAAGAAAGCTTTCGTCCAATTGCCGAAATTTAACCTCAATCAGTTTCTTCGTTTCTCTGAAAAATAGGAAAAATTAAATTAATATTTCTGTACTGTAACAACAACGAAAGTGAACATAAATTAATTATTTTTACCGGACTTCCTTGGACAACTTTTTTATTTTCTTGTCCAAGGATTGTGGTGCCTGTCGATGTCCCATTTCGTCGTCAACGTCATCACGGTCTCGTTTTGTCTCGTCATCGTAACCGTTTAGGTCTTCAGTCCCATTGTTGTTTTGTTCTGTCTCGTCCAAATTGTCAGCTGTGTTTGTCTCGTTATTGCTATTTTCTGTCCGGTTTCGATCGTCATTTGCGTCATCTGTCTCGTTGTTATTTTCCGTCTCGTTCCAATTGTCATTTCCGTCATTTGTCCAGTCCATGTCATTTAATGTTTCGTCCAAATCGTTTGTGTGCTGCGCCATTCTTTTTTTGAGCCCCTCCAGCTGGGTGTGGAGGGTCAACTGCGGAGCCCTCATTCGTTGCTCGATTTCCTCAGATGATGTTGAGGCCTGCATCACCATATCCGAGAGCCACCCAGGGGGTTGGATGACTCGTGATGGGCGAGAAGAAGAGGGATCCGTGCTAAAAGAGAATAAATGCATTTAAAATTTTTTTGCAAAAAATGTTCTCCGATCCAAGGTTGCGAGTGATGCACTACTTTCAGTAGTGCAAACAAATTCTCTATACTCTAAAAATATGATGAGAGTGTTATATAGACTCAATGTGATCATATAAAAAAAAAATCAAAATTTTTTTCAAAATAAAAAACGTCATGTTTAAAAAAATTGAAAAATTTTAAAAGCATCGTGATAACATATCAAAAATTTTAAGCCATCACCCATAATGGGCAGATTATTTATTCGGTGTTCTGCAAGCTATTAATGTTCTCGAAATTCCAAAAAATTTTCAAATATCTCATCTTGAGCCGATACCGAATTATTATGGTACTCAAATTAATTTCGTTCATGCAATACGAATTATAAACCTTAAAATGAGAATAATGATTTCGTGATGTCTGAATCATGCTCTAAAATCCGAGAGAGTCAGGGTTTACACACTTCAGCTGGAATACCTCATATACACGGCTGCTCGTCTTGACTCGCTCTGCCTACAAAATTCTTTTTTTTTAATGCTTGGCGTCAAGAGGCTGCCGAATCTCTAGATAGCAACTTTTTTTGTAACTGTCATACCCGTGAATATCAGCAATACATATATATTATTAGTAACTTTTGTTGTAAATTACTAAAATAAGTAATGGAACCCCTTTCTATCATTAGAAAAAAAATCTCATTTTTATCGTATCATGAAATATGTACCTGTATAACAATAATCAACATTAATATTTGTAATGCATTAATCCCCATTATATACCTATTACTTTTTGTAATTGGTAATGAGTTTATGTGCATTAATCATTACTTTTCGAAATTCATAATAGATCAATGTTCATTGACCATTACTTTCTGTAATGCGCATTCACTTATTTTCAATTACAATTTTTTTGTTTAATGTGTTATGGATTTTTTGTCATTAGTTTAAAAAAAGTAATGAATAATGAAATAATTGTCCATTAATATCTCTGCAACCCTGCTCTGACCGCCTGAAAAGCGACATTATATTATAATCAGTTGAGACGTAGCAACTGTTTTATATCGAACAACTATTTGTGAATCAAAATTGTCTACAAAAAATATTAAAAAGTCCCTCGTACTCCCGAGAATAATTCATTCGAATCATTATGGAACGCTCTCAAAAAAGTACTACTAGGTTTATTAACAGCAGCATCGTTTTCTCATCAAATTTGGAAGAAAAACAAATTAAAAGAAAATTGAGACAATTTTTTTTGTTTATTTACATTTATACGATTATGTTTAAATTGTCAAATCTTTGAACTGTTCATCAGCATTTTATTTCCGATTTACGGATGGTCAATATATCTCCTTGGAGCTATATGGAGTTCTGTAACGCATCTGTTAATTCATCTCACTCAGCGACCCAATGAAAATGTATCAGATGACGTTGAACGCGGATTGGACCTGGAGCAATATAAAAGTTCCTCAACACCGAAACTGAACAAGTGCCCCCTACATCAATCGGTTTAAACGTACCAATAAATAGTGACTCGAATCTCATTTTCTTCTGTTGTAACGTATTATTGGTGATGAAGAATGGAAAAAAATAATTTGGAGCTATTTTCATGCGGAATTGTCATTCAACATATGATCAATCATGTTTTTCAAATTGTTTGTATTTATTTTTTTGAAATTCGATCGTAAAAAAATTTCGACAATAAACTATAAATATGTTCAAATCGATAATGAACTTAAGAAGCAAAAAGATTGGTTTTCCCTCATACTCTTTATCCCTAGTCCTATGCTTTTCGACTCGATTCACTCTAGTCATTGGAATTCAAACTGACATGGAAGCGAGTTCGCTACGAGATTGTTTTGAAACTTTCTTTCGTTAATGAAAAAATAATAATACCAGTTTACAAGATATCGCAAGTGCACGTACCTTTTATTTTTTTTTTTTCCAACTGTTTGTGATGTGTGTTTCTCTAATGATAAAATTATCACAGTAGTTCACAGATTGCAAGTTCACGTATTTCTTTTTATCAATTATTTATTATTATTCTTTTAAATGTCATCAAAAGATTTTGCATTTTTCCACACACATTTTTGAGTTTTATTTGTTTCATTATCTTTAGTGGCACTAGTAAAAATTTCATGCAATACAGATTACATGCATCTATATACCATCTATATGCGTTAAGGTGACGCAAAAAAAATCGATATTTTTTTTTCTCGAGTTCCAACAGAAATCGTTAGTACATCAAAAAAAGTAATTTTTCCAAAATTTCAGATTTTTAAAAAATTTTTAGACAGCCACTTTTCGAAATTTTTTTTCTGAATAATCGCGAAGCAAACATTTTTTCTTCGCTCTCATAGCAGAAAGTGTTAGTGCTCCATGAAATTATAAATCAAATAAAATGTGTTCACTAACAAAACGAATTTAAAGGCTACCTAGCATAATTTATTTCTTCTTTTTTCTATATTTAGTAATAAATCATAAGATTACAAACCGTGTTGCTATCAATAACCATTTTTATCGTCCTTCCAAAAGGGGTGGGGCTCAAAAGTTTGAACGCCTAAAATAGCGAACAGGCATTCTAGGTCTTCTAACTTTTTCGCCCCACCCTCCAAAAGGAGGGGTGAAAGTATTTTGTATAAACAGTTTTTCAAAGTTTTGTCGAATTAAAATTCTCTATTTCAAAGTCTGGCATTTCACGGCAGAAGACTTTATAATTTAGGAATTTTCGGCAGAATAACAATCGTTCTCTTTATGGCTCTATTCAAAAAGAACTCTGTTCTTAAAATCTTTACTCCGAAATTCATAACATCTCTACGTCTACTCATGTACAATCCATGATCTTAAATATTTCTACTCATGATGATTTCTACCTTCTGAAATCATAGTAGTGATATTATAGTAGAGATATTGTAGATCAAGAGAAGACATATCTACTCCAGTGTGATATGTTAAAGAGGGTAGACGTTTTCTACTCAGATCCGCAGTTGTTAAGGAGCGGAGTTCTAATAGAGAATGACTATCGACAGAGTTGTTAACTAGCAGCTACATCATCACAGTTCTACACGATACCAACTCCGCTCTTTGAGCATATATTTAGAGGAGAACTGTTATTGAATACATTACTAAGAGTAGAATTGTTAACTTGCTGCAATACAGAAGATTTATGATAAAAGAGGAGACAACATATTGATTTTCTCATTCGAGACTACAGCTGTTAGGAGCAGCGTTGTTTTTGAATACAGCCGTAAAGAGGACGGTTGTTATTCTGTCGAGTTTTCTAGTTTGTTCTTTTGTTATAACAATTAGTAAAATATTTTGACTGAATTCTAATGGATAATAAATATAGGCTTATGAATTCTAAATCGCAAAAAAATTTAGCTCTGAACTCTTTGTTTACAATCAAAGACTATTTAAATTTGTGCAAGAAATTTGTACAATACACCTATTGCGATTTTATTAATTTTATTTTTTTTAATCCTCAAAAAAAACGAGACTGATTTTGAATGTTTGATGAAAAATATTTGCGATTTTGCATCCAATAGTCTTCATCTTTTTCTAACTTAATTCGATCACAATATTTTACTAATTTTTATAACACACGAGAAAACTTGAAAATTCCCAAATTTTAAATTGTCTGCGGTGAAATACCAGACTTTGAAATCAAGAATTTGAATTTGGCAAAACACAGCTTTATTTAGCACATCATCATTTTTGTACGATGTCCTAGCAGGTTTTCGTGCATAAAAGTATTTACCTTCATGAAAAATACAGGAAAATTGAAATCAATCACTTGAGAAAACGCAAATATCATTATTATAATATGTAATTCTGAAAACTATGTTTTTGCAAAGTACATTCACCTTTTCTTTTGGAAGGATGACAAAAACTGTCATTTTTAGCCACACCTTTTTTAATCTCATAATGTATGGCTAAATATACAGAAAAAAAAGAAATGAATTTTGCAAGGTACCCTTACAATTTTTTTGTGAGCGATAAAATTTAATTAGATTTATGATTCCATGAAGGACTAACACTTTCTGCTATGAGAGCAAAAAAAAATTTGGCTTCGCGATTTTTGAGAAAAAAAACAGGAAAATTTTGAAAAGTGGCTTGAGCCCTATCTAAAAATTTTTTTTTTAATTTGAAATGCTAGGACAATTAATTTTTTTTATGTACTAACGATTTGCATTGGAGTTCTGAGAAAAAAAATATCAATCTTCTTGGCATCACCATAATATGCGTGGGTGGTACACATCTGTATACCTGAATATTATTTGTCCATGATAGGAAAGCTAGCCGAATATGAGACAATAGAAGCTGGCTCCCGTATTACAGGATCATATATTACTTAATAAGAATACACGAACAAAAAACATTGCCTTTTTTGAGAATATTATTTTAAACTCATACACTTTGAATTAAGATTTTTTTAGTACTCCAGCTCTACATTTTATTTTCGTAAACAAATATGTGAAAAAACCGCATTTATTTCGCTTTGCCTATAACGAAAACTAATTGAGGTATGCAAATGGGTGCAAGGAACGAAATTCAGGAGGTAAAAACACGGAGCGAGTGAACGCGGAAACATTCAGATCTAGAGTCGCGGCAGCGACTCTGAGACAAGTACATTTATGTTATAACGAGTCGCTGCCAGAGAGTCTTTACCGGAGCGATAGCGTTTCCAATTGTTTTCGAAAATTTTCAAAATTTGTTTCTTTAATAATTAAATAATTACAGTACTTCAGAGAATACTATAAGTTGACGTATTTTTTATTTTTTTTTGTCTTTCGTTTGCGACCTCTTCGAGCTCTGTAGCTCAACTCATTGAAGAGATATTAATTATTTATTTTTTAATAGCATCAAAAAATGGGTCGGATTTTCGCACACATTTTTGATGTTTATTTGTTTTTTATTTAGTGACAAATCTGGTGCCATAATACAAGTATATACCTATATATTTTCGTGACGTATGACTTATGGTGTGTTGTTTATGCTAATAGAATGATGAGGTTATAAAGATCGCGAATTTGACAGTTCACCGATATCCCGATCTGTAGTACAAGTATATACCTATATATTTTCGTTATGATATGACGTATGGCGTGTTGTTTAGATGCTAACTAGATGAGGTTATAAAGATCGCGAAAGTGACAATTCATCGACACTGTTCCAATTTTTTCCGGTTCTGTAGAAAATCGATAAAAACAGGACAATATTTTAGTGAAAGTGGTGAGAAAAAAGGGAAGAAGAATAAAAGAGAAATAAAGGCCGAGGAATCCAAGAGTGTTATGTGATGGAAAATAAACCGAAAATTGTCAACAACATACGGATTGATGGTATAAAATATTTAGAAAGGTTAGAGATTTTTTCTATATATATCTTGAGATGTAATCCGGATTCTGAAACATTAAAAAAAAAAATTCCATGCCTCCGCTCTTCCTCATCAGCTCTCTCTCTCTCTCTCTCTCTCTCTCTCTCTCTCTCTCTGATTGTATCATCAAACTTGTCGATGTTTGTTATTGGAGAATATATAATAAAATAATCCAAAACAGCAATGACGAAGGAGAGCGAGGGACTACATCAATATAGAAAAGAAGTATAATCGCATTGCCTGTAAACGCATGACAGACTATTCGAAAGTGCTTGATTACAAAATTTCTATTGGCAAATCGAAACTGAGAGAATCCGTATTTTTTTCGTTTTTTGGTAGATTTTTTTTTTTTATTCATGAAAAAGACTAAATTGATAATCACGGAGAGTTTTCATTTCAATTCCAACAAAGTAAAATTTGAGTTCGATATAAAATATGTCCGCGTGTGTGTATGTAAATACCTGAAACAACTTGGATGTATAATGAAACGATTTTTATTTTCAAAAAAACTGATTCGGCTTGAGAGGGTCACCCCGTGTGGCATGCGCATTTTTTGGGGTTTTTTCGTGATTTTTTCGCGGCGAGAAAAAACAGACTTGAAATTTGAAGAAATTGTTCATTGGTATTTAAACTTTATGACAGAATTTTTTTAACTTTGATGTCTCGGATTAATTCGGTGTAAAATTAGTCCACAGGATGCCATATGTTTCTCCATGATCTCCACGATTCCCGGGGGTTCCGTTTATCTGCGATCAAAAAACCAAGGAGCGTTTTGATTTGTAAAGCAGTGACTATCGCCTGAACTAAAATCATACAGAACTATTAAAAATTGAAGGATTATCGAGCTATGCAACATTTAAAAAAATTGAAATCAGGTGTTTCAAAACAGAAAAATCCTTCAATTTTTAATATTTTTGTATGATTTTAATTCAGGTGATAACCACTGCTTTACTAATCAATACGCTCCTTGGTTTTTTGATCGCAGATAAACCGATCCCCCGGAATCGTGGAGACTATGAAGAAACATATGGGCTCCTGTGGAATAGTATTACACCGAATCTACTAGAGATATCAGAGTTAAAATTTCTACCATAGAGTTGAAATACTATTGAATAAACCCTTAAAATTTCTAAAGTCTATATTTTTTTTCCTTGCCGCAAAAAAATCGCGAAAAAACCCCACAAAATCCGGCTCCCACACGGGGTGACCCTCTTATGTTGTATTTCATTATTCCAATCGATCAATATTGCGTTATCTGAAAAAAAGATTCGAGCGCCTTAGTTGTTGAAATCCTGTCGTTATTTAACGACTTAATCTCAACATTGAAATTGATAATTCGTTACAATTTTTTGAATTTTTAAATATATTAGCCGTAATTTGATTAAAAAATTTTTGGTCCCTTTTTTTCGATATCTCTTTCGACGAGGCAGAAAATAATTTTAATTATAAATTTTTTCAATAAATGTCGTTTCGCAAGTACACTCTGATGGGAGATAATCATTACCTAACATGAAGATTTTTCCCATATCCTGTAAAAATTTGTCAAGTTCATAGTGCACAAAAAGTAATCAAATCAAATCATAAGTCACAGCACGAATGCTGTTGAAAAATTGGAGACAAGTACATTTATGTTTTATGTCACCTGGACAGTAGTCTCATTGAAACCCCGTGTGACACTCATGTACTTCAAACCACAAATGTACGATGATTTATAAGAAGTTGTTCGATCTATTCTCTCGAAACTTGCTTCAAATGAGCAATTCATTACTAAAGGTCATAAATAAACCATTTCAAACGTAATTAATAAAAAAAATTGAATCTGTTAAATCTTGGTAATGTATGAAAAACGTTTGGTGTTCAAATGAACAAAACGTTGTGAAATAAATGCAAAAGTGACGAGTACATCGGATGATGAATGAAAAAAATTAAAAACATAATGGTATGTAAAAAAAAATTACGAAACCAACTGTAAATAATTTCAACAACACAATTAAGAAAAGCTTTCACAAATCGTGAAAAAAAAAACATTATATTTAGAAGAAATACAAATCCGTAATCATATTGTAAAGGAAAAAAAAATTCAAATAGAACATGAGAAATTCATTCCTACGGGAAGCATCCGGAACTTGAAAAAGTTCTAGTGAATCAAAAAGTTACCAAAAAATCGCATCAAAGGTAAAAGTCATTTGTTACTCTATGGTGACAGATACTTAGAAGAAATCGATTCTTCTCAGACTTTCAGGATCCCTTGGTATTCACAATATTCGATGTCGATTTCGTGTCGGTACAAATTATGTTTCAATATGTGCTAAAAATACTTGTCCGGCCCATCACTTTTCATTCAAATTGTTCATTCAAATAAAAATCAAACTAGACCTTAATTAATGTATTATTTTTATGGAACTAGTATTAACGCTGCCGTTACACGCCCACTTGAATTCGAACATCATCCCATATATGCTCGGCGGCAACTATTTCTTCGCAACAATTCACTCATGTTTTTATGTTGATTTTAACAAAGTGCAATTGTGTACGTGATAATAAAAAAAACGAGATTGTACAGACGAATCCTCTCGAAAATTTATTAAAATGCGATTTATTATCAGTTGAATATCTTCAGTAATAGAATAGGTTAGTTGCTATAACAAATAAAATTCGGTTGAAGAAGGAAATGTGAAGTAAAAATTGCTGTCATCTCAATATAAACTGGGGAGTTAATTTGGAAGCTTGACAATTTTTATCGTCCGAAGGGTATTTTTTCATCAATACACAATAAAATCTCTTGTATATTACAGAAAAATTGAATGCAATTAAGTTCAAATCTCTTGGAGATAATTTTCTCAATTCCCTCTGTAGGCATACATGTGATCCATCAGATCTAAAAGAGCCCTGATTTTTATTTGAATGAGCAATTTGAATGAAAAGTGATGGGCTGGACAAGTACTTTTAGCACATATTTAAACATAATTTGTACCGACACGAAATCGACATCGAATATTGTGAATACCAAGGGATCCTGAAAGTCTGAGAAGAATCGATTTTCTTCTAAGTATCTGTCACCATAGAGTAACAAATGACTTTTACCTTTGATGCGATTTTTTGGTAACTTTTTGATTCACTAGAACTTTTTCAAGTTCCGGATGCTTCCCGTAGGAATGAATTTCTCACGTTCTATTTGAATTTTTTTTTCCTTTACAATAAAATTACGGATTTGTATTTCTTCTAAATATAATGTTTTTTTCACGATTTGTGAAAGCTTTTCTTAATTGTGTTGTTGAAATTATTTACAGTTGGTTTCGTAATTTTTTTTACATACCATTATGTTTTTAATTTTTTTCATTCGTCATCCGATGTACTCGTCACTTTTGCATTTATTTGACAACGTTTTGTTCATTTGAACACCAAACGTTTTTCATACATTACCAAGATTTAGCAGATTCAATTTTTTTTATTAATTACGTTTGAAATGGTTTATTTATGACCTTTAGTAATGAATTGCTCATTTGAAGCAAGTTTCGAGAGAATAGATCGAACAACTTCTTATAAATCATCGTACATTTGTGGTTTGAAGTACATGAGTGTCATACGGGGTTTTAAATATTCTCAGAACTCAAATAAATATCGATGGTTATAGCAACAAAATGTTTTTTCGACCTATTTTTTCAAGATACAATCAAAGATCTGTACGCCTCAATTGTTCAATGAAAACTACAAATAATCACTCGTTCGATCAGTAAAATAGATTTTGACCAAAAGAATTCGATTAGATCGACAAAATTCCGTTTTAAGTGGACTACTTGATTCAAACGTTATTCGTTAATTGTTTTTCGATGAATTACTGAGAGAAAAAATTATTGAATTCGAAAACATATATTTACTTATTAAATCAAAGTATTATTTCTATTATTTATTTGTTCAAGCATGACAATCACTGTTAATTTGATAACTTATTTTCACAGATCTATTACTTTATTATATTAAACTCTTATTTAATAGTAACAATTAGATACATGATAGATTTGATTAAATTTATCTTTATTGGATTAGTTACATTGATCGCTTCATAAACATTAGATTATTTGAATCATAAAAACGACTTTATTACGAAATTGCTTTTTTCAAACATATTATTTTCTTGCAATAAATTCATCATTATTTTACTCCTAAAAATATTTTTATTAAAATAGATTCGATTAAATTTGTATTCATTAGATTAATTATTTCTTTGCAAAATTCATCATTACTTTACTTCTAAAGATATCTTTATTTATATGAAATTTATTTAATTTGCATTCATAGAATTAATAATTGTACTGAAAAAAATTATTTCGTATTGAAGTCGTTTTTATGATTCAAATAATCTAATGTTCATGATGCGATCAATGTAATTAATCTAATGAATACAAATTTAATCAAATCTGTCATGCATCTAATTGTTACTATTTAATAAGAGTTTTACATAATGAAATAATAGATCTGTGAAAATATGTTATAAAATTAACAGTGATTGCCAGGCTTCAAAAAATAAATAATCGAAATAATACTTTGATTTAATAAATGAACGCGTGTTTTCAAATTCAATCATTTTTTCTCTCAGTGTGTATTTCGGCAGTCAATAACACCTTTCTCTTGCGATCAAGAGAATTAGCAGAGTCTTCGAACGTGTACACTGACAGCTATATGTCTTATTTTTATAATATATTACGGAAAAAAACATACTACTTACCTCATGTTAATAATAATTCCAAATATTATACAAGGATGCACACACTGTCCGGTACACTTGTATATTTTTAAGTTAGAACGCACACACACACACAGAAAGAAACGTGGACAATGATAATAAATACTGTTAGACGGCACGGCAGAGAGACTCGAAGTGTGATAACTTGCGGTTCGGAATTTTCACGAGCTCGCTTGCTTATCCGCAAAAGTAATTCAAATCAATTCGATCAGGAGTAGGGAGATTTTCGTAAATTAATCTTTGTCGAGGGTAATGTACTCGCTGTTACATTAAGCTGTATACATTACTGATGTATACAATGTATATCGGGCATTCCATATAAGATTTCCCAGCGCAATGAATTTGCATTTTCGATTTCGTTGCAATTAGGATATGTTTTAGTACCCATTAAGAGACACTGCTGTTCTTTTTTTTTTAATTCTTCGGTCAGTAGTTTCTCAGTTATCCATTTTTTCAAATTCAAATTTTTGTTTTTTCAATTGTCCACAACATTATGAAATATTGAGCGATTTGGACGTTTTAATTGTTTAATTATTCGTTTCAGGATGTAATTTTAGTATAAAAATTGAAAGAAGTCTTTCCTGGTATCGTCTTCATTTTTTATGTTTGAATTGAAACTCCGTTCTAAAGCATGTGCGGATACTTCGAATTTTTTTTTATCTCAAAAAAACTTAACTCAATTTGAAAATGTTTAGACCTAGTACCATCGTGGGCCAATTATTTTTACTATCTTATCCGTATTTTTAATATTCTTAAAAATTCTTAACTTCATTGAAACTATTGTGAAAAGTGTTATGAAGGTATCGCACGAGGTTATTGAAGAAAGAATAAATTGCTGTGATCAACTTTTTATTAAAAATACAAATATTTACAAACTCTTTCTCTGTCGTTGACATAGTATATATAGTTTTTCTTCATCGGTGGCTAAAAATAGCTTCACTTTGATGGATTTATCTCCGTCAGGTTTCGAATAGAAGATATTAACAAATATTGATTATGAAAAATAAAAATACTCTGCAATGCTGATATATACGAGTAAACTCAGTAACGAGGACTCGAAAATTGCATTGAGTAATTCCAAACGGAGAGAAATTCATTACAGTGAAGAGATTTTCAGTGTCCAATAAAAGAAAAAAATACATATGTGCTATTTGAACGTCAGAAAGAATTGATAAACGTTTGTATTTTGATTAAGAAAATAAAGAATTTTTGAAGATTTGCAAAATACGAAAAAAACACTAAATATAGTTCGCCCACGATGAGACCAGGCCTAAAAATTTGAAATTGAGTCAATATTTTGTTGTGATTAAAGAAAAATGAAAAAGCAGCTACACATGCTTAATAACAGAATTCGAACTCAAAATTGGATAAAAAAACGATGACTCCTTGAGAAAAGATTTTTTTCCATTTTTTCAACATTTTGCAAAGAAAGATCAAATAAACGTCCAAATGGATCAATTTTTGGAAATATTATGGACGATTGAGAAAAAAAAATCGTTAAATTAGAGAAAAATCGATCCCAGCAGCTGTTGACCAGAAAAATAAAACAACAGAAACCACAGAAGTGTTTCTTAATAATTGCAGATGCAAATTCATGTCATAGGTAAATCTGATATGGAATGCCTCATACTTTCAAACGGTCTCAAAAAGGAGGAGAAATATATTCGAAATTGAATCTCGTTATCGAGAACGTTGGGATCTTTGACAGTGCTAAACGTTGCTGGGATATTCCGTATACGCAACGGAGTAATTGCCAACTATCTTCATCACGAAGTTTTCGAAAATGGGTTTCATTGCCGACGGTCTGGTATTATTCCCTATAACATTGTATTGAAAATGTATACAAAGCCGAAAGCAAATAGAAGTGTGGCCGTTGACCAGTTTAAAATCAGTGGACGTATTTAAATGAATCGCCGACCATAAGGTAATTTAGAATTAATACTACGTGGACAACTGACATTCCCAAATGCATAATTCCATGTCAAATTGACTAATGGTCGGAATCAACCTCTTCCAAATTCGCTGATTTTTTGTCCGAAGTTTCCTTTTATTTATCAAAGAAGGACCTGCCAAAGAGAGAGAATTGAAAATTTTTTTTCAAAGGTTATGCAAAATTCATAACTTTACAATTTTACGAATTTTTCAAGTTTATTTTTTTGAGTACTACGACAACCATTGTAGTGACAAAAATGGGTTTGGGTCTATTTCAAAGGGCGTATTTGGAGCTATGAAAAAAAATATATTGTGCAAAAAATGTTCAGAAAATGATAAATTGGCAAAAATTTTCAACTTCGGAAAATCGTAAAAGTTAAAGTTCTATATTACATCTTTTTTCTTCCTTTCATTGATTCAAAAATATCGTTTATTTTTTAATGCATTAGCGGTTAAAAGTTTCCGGACAGCAATTCTAAAAAGTCCTCGCGATCTTTTCTGTACCATCTAGAGATTTGGATGCAGGAAAACGCATTTTAAAAAAGAGACATTCACATTCATTTTGGTTTGTTTGAAAAGTCGACTTTTTTTTCAGGTACAACGTCATTTTGAGAACGTTCATTTTTTAGAATTATTTTTGTTTTTGTTTTCAAGAGGACTGCTTTTGAGAGAAAAATGTTTGTCCTCAAATCTGTTTTCGAAGGTACAAGCTTGAGCTTCAATGTTGTTTTTGAAAAAGTTTGATATGATTTTTTTCACAGAATCATCTTGTTTTAAACAAAAAAGAAAAATTTTGGAAATTGTCGTCTACCGCGACAACTATTAGATTTCACGGGATTTTTTTGCAAATTGATTTTTACTCATTTACAATATTGTTAAAAGTTTTTCGTTCCTCGACGTTCCATTTCAACGAAACTCCGTTGAAAATATTGAGACAATATTGTGGGTTGAGGCAATGTTTTTTGTGACTACCTTGCCTCATTTTTGAATTTATTTTGAAATTTGCTAAAAGTTCTTCGTTTCTTGACGTTCTATCTCTGCAGAACATAATTATAATTTATGAAACGAAATTGATCAATGAAATAAGAACAAACACACTGTTTCCATCACACTCATTTTCATCTGAAATGAGAAAAAAATCTGATAACGAAAATAGCTGAGATTAAAATTTGAGTCAAAATCCACGACTAAATTCTTCGATGGAGATATTAATGGGATCAGCTCATTCTAAAGCTAGAACAGCATTTTCACTGCCACCAAAAGACATTTTCCTATGTCAACCGTAAGCGATGTTGAGCCTCTGAAGCGACGTCGGCATTCCCCATAATATGCCGATACGGCGAACTCGTCATAAGGAAAATGTCATTTGGTAGCACGAAAAATTATGTTAGATCGCCTCGAATTGCTATAGTTTTATTGGATACACATTATATCTATTTTTCTTTTGCCAAAAGAGCAAAAGAGTTGTGATTTTTCTCACTTTCCGGTGTGTATCCTTAAAAAATAAGAGTATCATGAAGTTATTGTATAAATGAGATAAAATTGTATAAATATCACATATGTTGAAAATAACCATATTTTCAATGATAATAAAACTGTTTCATGGAATATCTTGAGCTGATAGGTCAATTTATTGATTGAAAAAAAATAATTCAATTTCTAAAAAAAATATTTTTTTAAATTTGGAGTTTTTGAAGCATGTTCTCAGCCGAGTAACGAAATTTTACAGAATTCCAATGGAAAAAGAAATGTTCTAAATTTTCGGATGGGTGCTCCGGTTTGCTCGCCCGTTCTGCTTTGCCCTATTCTCCCCTACTGATGCCTCGGTAGAAGAATTAAATAAAAACTCATTGGTCTTTAGGTTGAATGATAAAAAAAAAGGAGTGGTGGTACATCTCCTGATGTTATGCTTGCGGAAATGATACGGTGTTGTGAGAAAAAAAAAGTTTTGAGTATAATTATTGAGAGTATGTTCACGAAAGATCAAAAAATAGATTTGAAATTGAAAAATAACAAAAAACTGTGAACCTTTCTACTGATTTCGAATTTCGAATGAATGGAAAGTTCAAAAGTTAAATGGAAGCCCTCAAAGAGTAATTATTACAATTGTTTGCATCAATAATAATGTATATGGTTGAAACATTTTGAATAATAGTTTTGTGAACTTTGAAAACAAAACAGATCGTTGTTCACGTATATATAATAATTGTTACTGGTAGAATAGTCACGAATATAATGCCATTAAAAGTCATATATTCAGAGGTATTTGTACTCACCCAATTGCTGAGTTAGCGCAGGTGGTAGCGTGCGGACCTCCTTTGACGTACGATGATCCATGATCGATCCTTGGTGGGAATTTTTTTTTTTTTTTTTTTTTTCAATTCTCACGTGTTAGTTACGTTTGTTGACGCAACTCTGAAATGTAATATTTGGGAAACGTGCCGAAACGAATGAATCTGAGCCATAAAAAATATAATTGAAAAGTTGATGTTATTTTGGAAGAGATAATAATGAAAAAGATTGAAAAAAAACCAAAATAATTTTTTTAATGTAAAATCATTATTTAGTTTGGGTGCCATCACGAATCATGAAAAAGTTGATGTGCTCCATCCATGACGTTCCAAAAAAATAAAGTTGCGGCAAGATTGCATGAACATGGCGTTAAGCGAACGCCACGTGAGTGCGTAAATCTAGCGCAATGATGCTTCAATTGCGATGGAGGCGGTGGAGCAAGCCGGGACGTCGAGCTTCGTTTATCGGCCGCAGCGCCGCGCAGAGTACAAGCATTTCTCGATCGCGCATCATACCCCTGGTGGCTATATAGTGGCGACGCTACTTCGCTGGCGCTGTCTGGGCCCTTGCCCGACCACGTACCCTGTTGAAAACTCTCACGAGTTTTTGACGCACGAGAGTGCCGAACTTTGTGCGAAGTGGTGAATTTTTCACCATTTTGTGTAACATCTGTCGGTTATACTCTCGAAAAGTATTGCCGGAACTGAGAACAGTTTTTCGAATGCTTTGCATGTTTTTTAAATGAAGCAAAATCTCCTACTCCTTATTTTATAAATTTCAGCCGACACATGTACCGATGAAATTGCAAATAATGCATTTGCAAATTTTTATTAAGTCATTACTCTCGAAACATTGCCGAAACTAAAAACAGTTTTTCGAATGCCTCGCATCTTTGAAATAAAGCAAAATCCCCTTATTTTATAAATTTCAGCCAAGATATACCAATCAATTTGTAAATAATGCATTTGCAAATTTTTATTGATTCATTACTCGACACATGTTTCTATAAATGTTTAACGAATTGACACCTCCTTCTCACCTCACACTTCTCGCAAGTTATTCTCGTGTTTCAGTGGTGAAATTTTCGTCAAAAACGAATCCAAGATATTTATGGAAATCTCACGCTAAAATGTTATTGAAATGTAACGCTAGAATATTGTTAAAAAGTAACGCCAGATTTACGCCACAACCTAACGCTAGAATGCTGGTAAAAAATAACGTCAGATTTGCGCCACAACCTAACGCTAGAATGCTGGTAAAAACTAACGCCAGATTTGCGCCACAACCTAACGCTAGAATGCTGTTCGAACGACCGCTCTAAGTAACGCCATCTTTGTGCCATCAGCGCGCCACGCGGTAACGCCACGCTGTAACGCAAAGAACGCAGACATATAGTCCGGCAACTTTCGCGTTTCTAACGCAATAGAATTGCAAAATATGACGCTCCTCTAGCGCCATTATGGCGTTCGGCTCTTTTCAGCGCCACGTTTGGCTATCGGGGACATAGAATTTCTGTTTGGAAAGAACGTTTTAGAGGTTATAATGAACGAACGTTTTTTTTCTCATTGTTATTATTATTATTATTCAACACTAATTAGTCACGTCATTAATAATATCGATTCCTTCCACTTTTCAATAACCACTTTTATTTTTCTACACTCTGCACGCAACAGCACTCCGGCGGTCTAACCTCAAACGTCAACATGACGCGAAATCTCGCAAATTTGCTATCTATGTATATATTACGATATCGAAGTAGAACAGATAATTCTTAATTTTCACGACACACATTATTCACGTTTTCACTTCTCAATATTTTACTCACTCTCAGTACACTGTATGAGATCAATTAATCCACTTTTGAGGTTTTATTTATTATAGATATTATTGTCGTGAATTGGGCTCGAAACTTATTGAAACTTCTTTTATGAAAAAAATAAAATTGATTATATCCACTGCTATTTCCAATAATGTTTTATTTATTTAAACGAAATTTGCAAATCTTGCACCGTTGATCCACGGGGCTACGATCGCAATCACTTTATAATAACATAACAGACGATAACAGACGGTATACAAGAAAACATTGAGGACTATCAGAAACTCTCTCATCGGCGATTGGCCGAGACGAATAGATTCTCACCGGTGATTGGTTATGATGGGCATCAAGAAGCCCTTGTATGTATCGGTCTGAACCCATATACGGATACGTCAGCTGCGTAAATGTGTTGGTAGTTTTTGCATAATCTTGAGCCCGTGCAAAGTTTTTTCTCAGCAATTACGCCACCGATCATGCTGATTTTGGGCGCAATCGAAAGAGAATTTCTTAATTAGCTGAAAGTTCAATTTTCAAATTGCGACATAACTCCTGAGCTTCGCAATTCAAGAAAATGACATGTCGATTTTACCCCCACCACCGCGAATCGTTTTATTAAGAGATAATATAGTCTCGGCGAGAGCCTCGGGCCAGCAGACGACAGGGCTGTCAATGTACTTGTCCCGAGACTCTACCGAGTCTCTTGATGGTGTGTAGTGCGCCATAAATTTAAGATAGCTCAAATTTCTGTTCAATGATTACGCAATGTTTCAATACTACATCTACACGTTCAATAATATTGTGCAATCACCCATATTGTGCAATATTATTGACCGTGTGTAGCAGGCCTTACTGTGCTACGTCCTTTTATTTAAATGTCTGCTGTACTGCCGTGCTACGTTCTGAAGTTGTCGTCAGATTTCCAATCATCAACAACCAATTTCAACAACCAATCATAACATCTGTAAATGGATGTCGTCAGATTCAACTATTCAGAAACTCGAGAGCATCAATGTGCCTTTGATTGTGTTGTAAATACAGACACATAAATTCTAGAATGTGTTGGTAACTTTTGCATAATCTTGAGTCCGTGCAAAGTTTTTTCTCAGCATTTACGCCACCGATCATGCTGATTGTGGATGGAATCGAAAGAGAATTTATTAATTAATCTCCAGGTCAATTTTCAAAGCCTCAGATGACTCAGTAGTTTCGTAATTGAAAAAAATGGCATGCCAATTTTACCCCCACCACCGCGAATCGTTTTATTCAGAGAAAATATAGTCTCGGCGAGCTCGGGCCAGCAGACGACAGGGCTGTCAATGTACTTGTCCCGAGACTCTACCGAGTCTCTTGATAATTTGTATCGATCCAATCGACGTCGAATATTATGAATAATATCAGAAGCTCCTGAAAGTCTGAAAAGAATCGATTTTCTTATAAGTCTCTGCCACCATAGAGTAAGAAATGACTAGCTTGCATGTGATTTTTTTGGATTTAAAAGCTGCTTAGAACAATTCCATAATGTTGAAATTTGGAGTTACTCATAAATTACTTGTCCTTCGATTGATATCATAAATTTTGGTGCTGCACGTAATTCAAATGGTAACTTTTTTCAATTTATTAGAAAATACTTTGCCTCGAATTGACATAATAAATTTTAATGCTGAACATAAATTAGATGCAGTTTTTTTAAATTTATTTATCTGTTCGAATCAAATAAGAAGAATGAGGCATCGGTTTCCAAAATGATTTCAAGCGCGTTTTTTCGGTTTTTTATTTTTTACTTGTTATTTGATTGTTTTGACACTTTAAAAAATCGATACAGATTAGTTTTTTTTTAAAGATAATGTTTTTTTAAGATTTGGGAAATTTTTTTCGAATTGTTCTGTTTTTTTTATAAAATAATTTTTTTGACAATTAAAAAAAAAAAAATTTTTTAAGTTTTTCTTATGGATGGAATTATCAGCAGACGAAGGACCATCAATGTACTTGTTCCAACCTTTTTTCCTAGGGGAAGTTTATGGTTTTATCATACCCAGAGATAGAAAGTTCATGCACACATGTCGATACACAAAATTTTCAAACTCTGCATGTAGCCACCGAGGTTCAACCGTCAAAAGAAAAAGTATGAAGTGCTTCAAGACCAACAGAAGTGCTTATATTCAAATAAGAGCATTGCATTTTGAAAACATAACTTCTTATGCCATTCATAAATAGGTCATCGCTAACTTTTTGTAACATTTATCATTTTTTAAATTATCAAGAGACTAGGTAGAGTCTCGGGACAAGTACATTGACAGCCCTGTCGTCTGCTGGCCCGAGGCTCGCCGAGTATACTTTCTCTGGATAAAACGATTCGCGGTGGTGGCGGTAAAACTGGCATATTACTTTCTAAAATTGCAGAGCTCAGGAGATGTTCTATAAATCAAAAATTGGTTTGGAGACTAATTTTCAAAATCCCTTTCGAATGAGCACGAAACCAACACGATCGGTACCGTAAATGCTGAGAAAAAACTTTGCACAGGCTCAAGATTATGCAAAAGTTACTAACACATTTATGGATTTACCGTGTCTGTACAGAACACCATCAAAGGCCTCTTGATGCCAGCTATAACCCATTTCTATGGAAGCTCGAGTCGCGGGATCCCGGCTACAGAAATAATGAGTTATGATTGGTCAGGACACTCGCTATACCGTTCTAGCGGAATAAAGTTTATGAATATATACCTATATATACAATGCCATCATGAGTCAGCCATCAGTTTTTAATGTTATAACAAACGGATTTTTGACATTACGAAGTGCGGGGTGAAAAAAAAAAATTTTTCATCTAATAAAGTGTTCAATATCTATTTATTTTATTAAAAATAGTGGTATGTGGTGTCATGTATGTGGTTTTTGATGGCATGAGCAAATTAATAGCAACAGCGATCTAAATGATAAAATTTCGGAGAAACAGTGCGGGCTGTATGAATTCGATTCAAAATTCTTATATGACTATAAAAAAAAAATGTTATGTAAGTTTTGTGAAAACCATGTGGGTTAGTTTACCCTCATCGCAATCGGTTCGCGAGTATTTATCATGTAGGACATATATTAGTATTGGGAAATTTCTCCTTCTACTAATCTTTGATTTTACGTGTATTTATGACATAATGTTGTTGCAATCCTGGTTCTGGTTCATTAAAAATTTTCAACGGGAGTTATGTGAGAAAAAAAAAACTTTCGCTCATTATAACCTCTCAAACGTTCTTTCAAAACAGAAATTTTATGTTGTGTTATTACATTATAGAAAAAATATGCGTGGTTGTATGTAAATGAATGCTAATAAATTTTGAAAAACTTTGGTCAAGTAAAACTGTCTAATTCAATGTATTGTTGTCATTTTTTTTTTTCATTTCGTTTGGCTGTGTTCACCGGGCCCTTTTCCCATCTCTCCTTAGCTTACAGTATATCCATACCAATTACTATTCATTCTCTAGACAATTCGAGTGACATTCGTATTTCTATTTCCTCATATATTGAGTTCAATAAATTGGAAAATTCATAACAAAAAGTTTTATGATTGCTTGTTTATAAACCCAAGTTTTAAAAAATCTTTGGGCCATGTAAATACATAGATCTTCACTTGAATTGTTGCACGATGAATTTGGAAATTTATTTCAATGAGTCATTGGTTGCTTATTTTTCGTGATATCAAAATTTGTATCTTTGAAATGCAATGGACACCTCTTAAGTTTGACAACATGATGAAGCGACATGTATATTGAGAATTTCCGGACCATGTTTACGATTGGCATTATGGATTGAAAAATTCATGTGTGTGAGTCATTTTTGGATGTGGTTAAATATTTTGTCTATGTATAACCATGGAGACATACTAAATTACACTATTTGATTTACTTCAGCATGCAGCGTATCTGTCACTTTATTTCTTGAATATGCCATAATAAGTTTCAAAAATGCGGTCCAGGTAATTTTGAAGTTTTTAGCCCCATAGCACCAAAGTTTGTATTACTGATACGCAGCGAATACCTATGAACTTCTATTCCTGCGAAGCGGTAGGTGTGCCAATCTTTTCACTTTTTGGTTCTAACTGTAATATATGAACGAAGATACATGAAACAATTATGAGTTCTGTTCACTTTTAAGTGTACTGACTTTTTTCCTTTTAGTTTTGGCATAATAAATTTTGTGAATCGGTGGTAATTTTTTCTATCTGTATCAAAATTTAGATGAATAAATCGCAGCGGATACTTGCAAACTTGGAAAATTCTGTGTATTGACATGCATGCCAGATATTAGTACTTCCTATTTTTGATTATGGAATATGGATATCTACAAATAATTAAAATTATGCATGAATTATAGGATTTGGATATGGATTATAAATAATAATCAATAATAAAAAATTATGATGAATGTTACAAAAATTCAACAATGGCCTGTTTATGAATGGCATAAGGAGTTATGTTTTCAAAATGCAATGGACATATTAATAAATAAGCAATTCTATTAGTCTTGACGCACTTCATAGTTTATCTTTTGTCTATGGTTGTCTATGATGTCTTGGTGGCTACATGCAGAGATTAAAAATTTTGTGCATCGACGTGGGTCCGTCAAATTTCTATTTCTGCGTATGATAATACGAATGGAAAAGATTGCTTTAAAAAGTCCTTGGAAACATGTTTTTTAATGAAATAAAAATTGCTAGCATTATAATTCAATAGACATATGTGAAAATTGCGAATTCTGGTGAACTTGGTGAACATTATATACATTTTTTTCTTTCTCCTTCCGTCAAATTTTAAGGAAAATCAATCGAAAAATTCGTTTCATTGAAAAATCTTCATATTTTCTTTATTCACAATGATTTCATCATAACTATTAAAAACAAAATTTATAAATGACGGGGGACAAATTTTTAACCAGATTCTGCCGTACAATTTCGTTTTTTTATGATTGATTTTTTATTGAATGAATAGTGATGGGCCGGACAAGTACTTTTAACACATATTTAAACATAATTTGTATCGATCCAATAGACGTCGAATTTTGTGAATTATACCAGAGGATCCTGAAAGTCTGAATAGAATCGATTTTCTTATAAGTCTCTGCCACCATAGAGTAACAAATGACTAGCTTTCATGTGATTTTTTTGGATTTAAAAGCTTCTTAGAACAATTTAATAATGTCAAAATTTGGAGTTACTAATAAAATACTTGTCCACCGATTGATATCACAAATTTTAATGCTGCACGTAATTCAAGTGGTAACTTTTTTCAATTCATTAGAAAATACTTGGCCTCGAATTAATATAATAAATTTTAATGCCGCACGTAAATTAGATGGATTTTTTTTCAATTGATTTAGCTTTTCGAATCAAATAAAAAGAATGAGGCATCGGTTTTTAATTTTTTTTTTGAGGATGGAATTATCAGCAAACACGACACCATCAATGTACTTGTCCCAACCTTTTTTTCCCCAGGGGTTTATTATTTATGATCCATATCCAAATTTTATAATTCTTCTATAATTTTTAATACTTGCTGTAACGTAGATTTTCCCCGCAAGGGTACGATCCAGTCCCTTTTCGGCTCACCCGCTCCTTCCCGTATGACTCTCCGACTGCGAGAATGAACTGGGCGCCAGGTACAAAGTACCGTCGAATTAATCGACTTTATTTTCGTGGATTCTCGCGATCGTAACGCAACGCAAAACTAGAATTGAGAGTACACGAGGGGAACGAATGACCGAGGACGGTCCGACTACTCAGCTCTTCTGAGATACAAAAGGTAGAGGGGGGGATCCTTGGGGAAAAGTAGCAATTCACAACGCAAAGCAAATAATCGACACAGACAGAAAATTCAGAAAAGATTAACAATTTATTCACAAATGCGTCAAATAAACAAAAGTACAAGAAAAGATGAATATTCGCGAGATGGGATTCTATACAAAATAAGAGTTGAGAAGAAAATTCAATCTACGGTTCGCTAGAATCGCATGGCCAATACGTATCGGACGACAACGCGGTTTCTGTGCGCGGCTTACTCGAATTCATCAAGTAATTCGGTAATAGGTAATCGCATCGCAATTTCGCGGGTGTCGTAGGTAATCGAGGACCGACGCTCTGGCATCGTTGGTAAAAGATAATCAGCGATCTGACGAGCAGATGCCTTAGGTAACAGGTAAAAGGTAACCAACGCCAGAACAACCGGTGTCTTAGGTAAATTCAGGTAAAAGGTAATCGACACCAGGTAACCCTAAAGTAGTTTGCGGGGCGTCATAGGCAACATAGGCAAGGTAATTGACGCTAGGTAATTCCCTACCTGAGTTCTCGGCCGCAAGAAAAACTCGAAGATACGCGACGAAAGGTAATCGAAGGTAATAGTGAAGTGACTTTCGGCTAAGCGCGAGGTAACACCGAAATTCCCGAACGATCAGTACAGTAATACGAAGGTAGCGGCGTTATACGATATCACAGAAACTAATAGCAAGATAATCTTTGAAAAGGTAACATAGGTAATGGAAGAGTGCCGTAAGATAATTCGTCATAAAAAAACGCAAAATGATACGATCGACACGAAATAGAGAAAAGGAAATAAATACGAACGCAAAAGAAACGGCTGAAAAATACGCAATACAAAAGATAGAATAAATCGCCTCAACGCGTGCAGGGAAAGAGAGAAACGTAGCTGCGTGGAATATTTCAGCGCGTACTACCAAAATTCAATATCAAAAATTCGACATTACGAAACTCAAACTTAATTAATTAATGCGCAACAGAATTACGTCAAATGAACTATACTGAATGGACCCAAATTGATATCGAATCGATTAGTGAAGCTGAGCCGCAAAAACTACAAAATTTGGGAACACTGGAAGTGTCGGCCGCAATCTCACTCGAAACTTCGACACACATGTTCCCCGAAACGCTAAATAAACCGGAACTAAATTCCGAAAACTCAAAATGCTCAACTCCATTAATCATTCGGGGAGAAAGAGAAAGGGCTTACCGAGGAACCAGCTCGTCGTACGCCGAAAGACAAAGGAACCTCGATGATCGGGGGGTATGGTGACTCGCCGGTGAGGTGATCGGAAGCAGACTGATAGTGCGAACGAGCGGCCCTCCAGATTCGGCGTTCTCCCCACCACTAGGCCCATGCACGACAGCGCTCACGCGCTAGAGGCGAACTAGAGTACGGACTCTTTGCTCGCGCTTTCGCGGGAAACTAAAAACAATGGAGCGTGTACGGAGGATAATTCCCGTCACGCTTCTTTATCCAACATCGCAATAGTTACCCTTCTGCTGCTCTCACCTCTCCCGCTCACTCGAAACACTCCTCTCGACTAGATGACCGTGATCCGGGAGTCTCTCCTCTTGAGGATCCGGCGGGCAGTTCTGAAAGGCCGAGGGGAAGCCTCCCTCACGACTCCGGATGTCGCGGTGGGCCCACAACGATAAGCCACCAGGCAAGAACAGCACCTCGCCTCCAGAAAACTCCCCCAGACCCCATCTGACGAGGCGCCGGTTTACACGGACTGTGACACCCGAATTCACGGTATTGCGGGCGTTGCAACTCTGAGTTGCTACGGCAGGAAAGACACGGGCGGCGTTCAATAAATGGCCTATGCCAGCGTGCTCTTTCAACCGCCCGCAGGTCGAGAATGTTCTTCGGTACTCGAAGACGGCGTGAGAGGAATGATTCTCGCGAGCGAGATCGGCTCGAACAGCAGGAGAGTAATGCCAAATAAATAATGTTCGCGGGGCCGAATGTGGTGACGGTAACACCAAATCTCCCAAAACAAACGAAATAGTCAAAAGGAAACTTCATTAAAGCTCAAAATTAGACGATCCAAAATTCTCTCTTCTCGTTGCATGCGGAGGTAAAAGGTAATGGTTATTGTACCTAGTAAATTGTCGCTCGAAAGGTACTATACGCGATTCTTAAAATAAAATTTATAATTACGTGACGTTGAGTCTCGTTCCGACCAACACCCGACGAGTCGAACGGCGTCAAAATGGACCGTAAACCCGGTCTACTGGTCGACACGATTCGTACGAGTGGCGGGGCAAAAATGTCACGTCACATTGCATATCAAGAGACTCGGTAGAGTCTCGGGACAAGTACATTGACAGCCCTGTCGTCTGCTGGCCCGAGGCTCGCCGAGTATACTTTCTCTGAATAAAACGATTCGCGGTGGTGGGGGTAAAACTGGCATGTAATTTTCTAAAATTGCAGAGCTCAGGAGATTTTTTATAAATCAAAAATTGGTTTGGAGACTAATTTTCAAAATCCCTTTCGAATGAGCACGAAACCAACACGATCAGTAGCGTGAATGCTGAGAAAAAACTTTGCACAGGCTCAAGATTATGCAAAAGTTACTAACACATTTATGGATTTGCCGTGTCTGTACAGAACACCATCAAAGGCCTCTTGATGCCAGCTATAACCCATTTCTATGGAAGCTCGAGTCCCGGAATCCCGGCTACAGAAATAATGAGTTGTGATTGGTCAGGATACTCGCTGTACCGTTCCAGCGGAATAAAGTTTATGAATATATACCTATATATACAATCCCATCAGTCAGCTGTCAGCTTTTGATGTTATAATAATCGGATTTCCGACATTACGAAGTGCGGGGTGAAAAAAAAATATTTTTCATCTAATCAAGTGTTCAATATGTATTTATTTTATTCAAAATAGTGGTATGTGGTGTCATACATGCAGTGTATATTACGAAAACCAGATATATAGTGACTTTGGCGTGATATATTGTTCAACCATCTGTCAGTTTTTGATGGCATGATCAAATTAATAGCAACAGCGATCAAAATGATAAAATTTTGGAGAAACAGTGCGAGCTGTATGAATTCGATTCAAAATTCTTATATGACTATAAAAAAAAATGTTATGTAAGTTTTGTGAAAACCATGGGGTTAGTTTACCCTCATCGCAATCGGTTCGCGAGTATTTATCATGTAGGACATATATTAGTATTGGGAAATTTCTCCTTGTACAAATTCTTTGATTTTACGTTTATTCATGACATAATTTTGTTGCAATCGTGGTTCTGGTTCATTACAAATTTTCAACAGCAGTTATGTGAGAAAAAAAAACTTTCGCTCATTATAACCTCTCAAATGTTCTTTCCAAACATAAATTTTATGTTGTGTTATTACATTATAGAAAAAATATGCGTGGTTGTATGTAAATGAATGCTAATAAATTTTGAAAAACTTTGGTCAAGTAAAAGTGTCTAATTCAATGTATTGTTGTCATATTTTCTTTCATTTCGTTTGGCTGTGTTCACCGGGCCCTTTTTCCCACCTCCTTAGCTTACAGTATATCCATACCAATTTCTATTCATTCTCTAGACAATTCGAGTGACTTACGTATCTATTTCCTCATATTGATTTCAATAAATTGGAAAATTCATAACAAAAAGTTTTCATGATTCCTTGTTTATACACCCGAGTTTTAGAAAAATCTTTGGGCCATGTAAGTGCATAGATATATTCACTTGACTTATTGCATAATGAATTTGGAAATTTATTTCAATAAGTCATTGGGTGTCTGATTTTCATGATATCAAAATTCATATCTTCGAAATGCAATGAACACCTCTAAAGTGCGACAAAGTCATGAAGCGACATGTATGTTGAGTATTTCCAGACCATGTTTGCGATTGGCATCATGGGTTGAAAAATTCATGTGTGTAAGTCTACGTCTGATAATTTTTGGATGTGATCAAATATTTTGTTTGCGTATAACCATGGAGACATACAAAAATACAGCATTTCGCTTGCTTCAACATGCAGCGTATCTGTCACTTTTTTTCTTGAATGTGACATAATAAGTTTCAAGAATGTGGTTCATGGAATTTTGAAGTGGTTTGCCCCATAGCACCAAAGTTTGTATTACTGGCATGCAGCGAATACCTATGAACTTTGATATTTCTGTGAAGCGTAGGTGTGCCAATCTTTTCACTTTTTGGTTCCGACTGCAATATATAAACGAAGATACATGAAACAATTTTGAGTTCTGTTCACTTTGAAGTGCGCTGTCTTTTTTTCTTTTAGTTTTGGCATAATGAATTTTATGAATCGGTGGTAATTTTTTCTTTCTGTATCAAAATGTAGATGAATAAATCGCAGCGGATACTTGCAGAGTTTGAAAATTCTGTGTATTGACATGCACGCTAGGTATAAGCACTTCCTATTTTTGATTATGAAATATGGATACTTACAATTAATAAAAATTGTAGAAGAATTATAGAATTACGATATGGATTACTAGTAATAAATAACTCAAAATAATGATAAATGATACAATATGGATTACTATTATGAATGATGATATGGATTACTAGTAATAAATAACTCAAAATAATGATAAATGATACAAGAAGTCAGCGATGGCCTATTTATGAATTACATAAGAAGTTATGTTTTCAAAATGCAATGGACATATTAAAAAATAAGCAATTCTGTTGGTCTTGACGCACTTCATAGTTTATCTTTTGTCCGGTTGAACCTTGGTGGCTACATGCAGAGTTTAAAAATTTTGTGCATCGACGTGGGTGTGTCAACTTTTACCTCTGGGTATGATAATACAAATGAAAAAGATTGCTTCAAAAAGTCCTTGGAAGCACGTTTTTTAATGAAATGAAAATTGCTAGCATTAGAATTCAATAAACATATGTGAAAATTGCGAATTCTGGTGGACTTGGTGAACATTGTATATATTTTTTTCTTTCTCCTTCTGTCAAATTTTAAGGAAAATCAATCAAAAAATTCGGTTCATTGAAAAATATTCATATTTTCTTTATTCACAATGATTTCATCAAAACTATTGGAAATAAAATTTATAAATGACGAGGGAAAATTCCACAATGATACAAAATATTGAAAAACCTTACGGAATATGATTTTAATCCGACAAAATTATGGACACGTTCGAAATGGTTGCAAAATTGAGGGTATCACTTCAAACATTCGAAGAATATCAAACTATTATAAATTGTACAAAACTTAAAGAAAATCATTGGAGAACTTATTTTTAAATATCACAATAGAAACATTGGAGAACTTTAGAAAATCTTATTTAAGAATATTTTTCGTCGTTTAGAACTGCTATAGAAAAAGGATTTGATATCAAGCCGTAAAAATCCTCATTCGGAGAAAAAAAATTTGGACAATTACATTGATGATCGCCCGTTTTCTTATTACACCACAAAAAATGTAAACAAAACTTCTTAAGTCACACAACGAAAATGATTTCGAACCGTAAGAAAATATCAAATATATTACAATTCTACAGCATGCGTGTATAATACTCTTCACTAGTATACTGATTGTGCGGTATCAGTCTTTTTTCGACGAATCAGATGTTACAAGCCAAAATCATATTTCGGCCTCCAATCTGCTTTCCACTATACTCTTGGGTTCCTAATTGACAAAACATATTAGAGTACAAGGAAAAAAATCGCCAAAGTCCAAGGATAGACCTGTGACGAAATATTTCCAGTACAATTTTGACGAAAAATAGGTCTTTTTTCGTGGAAACCAATGTTATAAGCATTAAATCGTAAATAATTCATAGAAATTAAAATTAAAATTATATAGTCGTCAAAACATAAATAAGAAACTTTCGAGAAAAAAGACGTGCTATCAAACCATAAACTTCCCCTAGGGAAAAAAAGGTTGGGACAAGTACATTGATGGTGTCGTGTTTGCTAATAATTCCATCCATAAAAAAAACTTAGAAACCGATGCCTCTTTCTTCTTATTTGATTCGAACAGCTAAATCAATTGAAAAAAATTCCATCTAATTTACGTGCAGCATTAAAATTTATCATATCAATTCGAGGGCAAGTATTTTCTAATGAATTGAATAAAGTTTCCACTTGAATTACATGCAGCACTAAAATTTGTGATATCAATCGGTGGACAAGTATTTTATTAGTAACTCCAAAGTTCAACATTATGGAATTGTTCTAAGAAGCTTTTAAATCCAAAAATATCACATGCAAGCTAATCATTTCTTGCTCTATGGTGGCAGAGACTTATAAGAAAATCGATTCTTCTCAGACTTTCAGGAGCTTCTGATATTATTCACAATATTCGACGTCGATTGGATCGTTACAAATTATGTTTAAATATGAGTTAAAAGTACTTGTCCGGCCCATCACTATTTATTGAAATAAAAATCAATCATAAAAAAACGAAATTGTACGGCAAAATCCGGTTAAAAATGTATTGAAATGCGATTTATTATTAGTTTAATGTTCATGGTTATATGTGGAATTTTTAAAATCGATCGTGGCGGCTCTCCTATGGGACGGACATGATTTTTAATGGTACCATCGTGTTCGCGAGAAAAAATCACGCAAAATAAAAAAAAAATACATCGTTCTACGACCATTCTAAGGGGAATTATCAAATTTGTTAACTAAGTCGCTCGAGCGGCGCTGCGGAGCGCGAGGGGGTACCCCCACCGCCGCGCCCGGGCGAGCGGCCGTCGCCGCGCTCTCGGCCGCGCGCCGTCGAGTAGATTACACGGATAACCGTGATGACAAAATCCCTGTTGGAGGTCAGTATTTTATCGAATCTCATAGCCGGAACCCTACGGAAGGCTATCGAATTTGATTTTTGCAAAAATCTCAATATCAACAACAGATATTTGCAAAAATATAAAAATATTCATATCTCGGTCTGTAATAGAGATATTGCGACTTTTTTTTTTTAAATTGTTCGTTTTCCAAAAACGCATCGAATGGTTCAAGATTTTTCCGAATATCTTTTTAACTTTGTCCAGAATTGCTATTTGTTTATAAGCAAAATTTTTAAAACGTCAAAAAACTATTTATTATCAACAAAAACGATTTATTTTTTCCAAAAAGTTTGTGCACGGTGACACGAAGCTCCTCGATTTTTTTCTACACTGTCGGCCTTCATCGCCAAATTCTATGAGATGTCAAAGTTTTTTCGAAGATCGCAAATTGTTGCTAAACTATATCTCACAGGTTAATAAATCTGGCACCATTCTCTTGGGCATTGAATTCCCTACATCTTGTATGAATTTCAAACCGATTACTCTACAAACAAACGATTGTAGCAGCAAAAACAAAGTTGTGATTTTTTGTCTTTATTGGCAATTAACTGCTTAATTAACAATGATAGCGCATTTTTGTATAAGACCTTTTTTATAGAGGACGTTATGCCGAACAACTTTCATGTGTTAAGTTTTTCGATCAGATGCGTTCCCTGAGCACCAACTCAAAAAAATCGATTTTTTTTTTTTCAATAATTTTTTATTGCAAAAGTGCAAGTCGGATTTGTTCGAAAACTCAGGGCTATATTCCTGTAGGTCCAAACAACCTATAAAAAAATTAGCTAACCTCTAGGTCTCTTGAATAGAACTTATGCTAAGGTGACTGGACTATTACTTTTATTGCCATACGCGGCGCTGCTATCGAGTGTCGGTGGTTAACATAACCTCAAAATTTGCGTTTCTCAACTTTCAACTCAACATTCGTACTACAAACCTCCAAACAAACTCCAAAAGTGGTTATACGCGGTTATACGGATTTTGTGCTAGTAAGTGATATTCGTGAAAAAAATTAATAATCATGGGAAGATCATGCATCATTCGGAATTGTCATAGTGATTACAGAAGTGGAAAACAAAAAGTTTTAATTTTCAATGTGTCGACTAACGTTGAGACTCTACAAAAGTGGAAAGCCGTTATTCACGATTTATTGGAGCTGAAGTCTTCGCAGTGTATTTGCGAAAAGCATTTCGAAGAGAAATACATTGTCCAGAAGTATGTAAAGTACGATGCAAATGGAAAAGTAATTGCAGAAGTAAGAGTTTTTTAGATTTTTTTTTCTATATACCACGAATATTTATTTTTATGGATACCATTTCTTCAATGCATATATAATTTTTTACGCAGGTTCCGTTCCAACGTCCGCGATTATCGGCCTCTGCTATTCGAACAATTTTTGGCGAAAGCACGCTGTCCCGGATCATGAAAGAGTATATTTCAAATTTGGGTGAACCAGTGCGCAGGTGCAACAAGGATTCTGAGGAGCAGAATGAAAGTGATTGCCTGATGTTGGCACACTCCATTACCGAACAGGAGATAATGGACTTTGAAGTTGAAAAAGTATGTATAATTTATAACAAATAATAAAAATAGAGGAAACAAAACAAATATGTGCATGAATCAGTAATATTATCCAAAAAATCTAATATTAACTATTAGAAATATCGAAGGAGGAAGAGCATATTCATATACTCGCTTTTGCAGAATTGCAGTAAATTAGATATTTATTGATAACAAAAAAAAATGATAATATACACAAGAGGGTCTCTTTTGTGGAAAATAGTATAATTACACTCGAATCACTCCTCTCAGTCACGCTTAATTAAAATCATTTAACGAAAAGTATATTATTTTTTTACCTCATCATTACAGATGTGTCCAATGAAAAAAAGTGTTCGAGGATTGAAACCGACCAGGACATCGATACAGGAGTCAAAGCAGCACAGGCGGACACTGCTAGTGTTTTCGATCAAGGAATACTTCAAACCGGTCGTTGCGATGAAGTTATTTCTGAAGAGGCCTCATCTGTTGGAATGAGTTTATCGAAACAGATGTCGCAGAGTGATAGGAAATTCAAGTTCCCAAATGTAGTACTCCATGAACGTAAGTCATAATTTCTTAATACGAGAATTCTCAAAATTAAATTCTACAAACGTAATAAACTTACCTTAACCCATTTAGATATTAAAAATTATTCCTATCGTGAGATCTGAAATGCATGAGCCTGCATGAGTGACAATTCTTTTCTCTTTCTGTGGAATTATAAAACCAAAGAATATTAAGTAAAAAAAAGTATGTATCATGATCATATTGAAAAAACTACAATAAAAATAAAAAAACCCAACGGTTATTGCAAATCTTGCATGATTTTGTGAATTGATTCAAATTTCTACAGGTATTGCACAACAGTCACATCTCATTGAGGACAGCGGCAAGTATTCCGCAGTAGTTTCAGGATCATGGAGCGTCAGTGAACTATCAACGGAGCCCACACAAAACGTGTTGTTCTCACATGCTCGAGTGATAGAGAGGAATGGAGTAAAAGCCCCAGTAATTCAGAAATGCGTTACCCTTTCGAGTGATAAAGTATTGTCTTATCACGTTTATGGGCGGCTTGTCAATGTGGAAGAATCGCAACTGCCTCGCACCTTAGATGCGACCGAAGAATTGCCGCTTGTGTTAATGAAATTCGAGAGGATGAACATTTGTAGTGGCATAGGTCCCGTAGATGTTAATCACTTACAAGCTGGACAAGTCTTTCAAGATTACTTTGATCTTTGGCACCACAATAACTGCACTTTAATTTCGAAAACAAAGAGGTGCAATAATTGCACACATCTAAGAAAAGTGCAGCTGCAGAAGCAAATGCGATGCAAGAAAAATAAAACGGTGCGCCGCATTTACACTTCATCGAACCCTGTAGAAAAAGCAAAAATTATAGCAATGCGAAAGAAAAATAGCCTCGCAAGACGTTCCAAGAATCGAGCTAAAGTCCGAATAACCCTTCTTCTAGAATCATTGAAAGCAAAAAAAGAAGAAATGTCAAAAATCACCATGCAATCGTTGGAGGAAAAGTGCTCCGAATTAAACGTTGAAGGAGCTCAGAAAATCGCGCTCAAAGAAATAATAAAAGCGTCGTCAAAAAAAGATGCAATAGGTCGACGTTACACGGAGGATTGGATAATGCTGTGCGTACTGATGAACATTCGATCTCTGACTTATTATGAGTTTTTGCGCAAGAACAACGTTCTTCCGTTGCCCTGTGCTCGGACGATCCGGGGTTATTTTCCACTCATAATCATGAAATGCGGTTTCGATCAATCTTTTATGCAACTCCTTAAAAAACATTTCGAGTGTAAAACGGAGCTACAACGGCATGGCGTACTTCTCGTGGAGGAGATCAACTTGAGGAAATCTGTTCCAGTTTGCTCGAAAAATTTGACATACACCGGTTTAACAAATTTTGGTGATGATGGCCCAAAATGTAATGGCATCGCAGAACAAGCTGATCATGGTCTTGTGATCATGTTTCCACCGCTTGCCGACTCGTACACACAGCCTATTGCTATTTTCGCTTCGAAAAATTCCGTTAAAGAGGAGGCATTGACTAAAATAAAATAATAGTCAAAGCTACGATGTACCTTGAAGAAAATGGAGCAAAAATTCATGGGATCATCGCTGACGGTGCTTCAACGAATAAAAAAATGTGGTCGCTACTTGGTGTAACAAGCGCTGTCGACAGTACGAAATCTTGGTTCACCCACCCACTGAACAACGAGCGGAAGATTTTCGTGTTTTCCAACACTCCACATCTAATGAAGACATTACGGAATCGATTGTACAACAAAAAACGATTGCGGGTGACGTTTTAAGGTGAACAACTTGAATTATTTAAAATAATTATGATTGTATTTTCATCAACTAGTCATTTGTGATTTAAATGAATTTTGCTGCGTCATTTTTCAGATGAGTTCTAAGAGCGGCTACATTGAATGGAAATATTTTGAATTTCTATTGGGCTTGGATACTCAACACGTTGGGAAAGCTAGGGCATGTCCGAAAATAACAAAAAGGCACGTGGTTCTCGATAATACTTCGAAAATGCATGTTCGGCTTGCAACGCAGGTATATATTTTTCATCTTAATATTTATTCTCGAGCACAATCATTTCAAAATGACTGTTAATAGCTGTTTATTGATTATTTATTGATATGTTATCATTTCTGATTCATTTTAATTACAAACTTTTAGTAACTCGGTTGCTAATGGTTTGGTATTTTACTTGTCGCAAAAATGTAGCGTCCTCGATGGATGCGAAGAGACTATATCATTTTGTAAACGTGTGAATGATATGTTTGACGCGCTGAACCGCAAATCTCCGAATGAAAGACTCATTCCAACCTGTAAGGACTTCAAGGTAAACAAATACACACACACACACAGGCAGACATAAACAAACACAAACATAAAAACAAACATATATATACTTACCCTGGAGACCATAACACGATATAAAATTTCAACTCACTCTTACAATTAATATTACTTCATGTATGAATACTTACGTTTATAAAACCATTAAAAGGTGTTGGAAGATTCCATGGATTGGCTTAATCGATGGGAATTGGCAGTGAAGAATGGTGATATTACGAAAAACGAATTCCTAACGAGAGAGACGGCGCAAAAATTGAGAATTTCTCTTCAATCCACGATGGATTTGTGCCGTTACCTCACTGAGAATTTCGGGTTCTCGTATTTGTTGACGGGAAAATTGAATCAAGACAATCTGGAGGTAATATGATAAAAATGATCATAATTAATCGTTACTATTGCAAATTAAAAAAAAGAATACTAATCGGTCTTTGAATAAAAAATAAATTATCTTCCACAGCATTTTAATTTACTCGTTGAACATGCATTTCTAATTGCTTCTTTCAGAAATTTTTCGGAACTATTAGACAAGCGGCCGGATGCAACGACCATCCAAACTGCCCAACATTTCTACAGCTGTACAAAGTGCTATCCGTGTATAGCATAATTAAACCACCAAAATACGGAAATTGTACATTATCAGAGGAGGCATCGCCACAGATTCTTGTCACTTTAAGCGAACTCAAAAAATGTTATGGTCACGACTGCGGAGGGAAAAGTGCAGAGTATCGTCGTAAAATCCAAGAAAAATTGGATTCTATCTTAAAGCAGGAAGATTGGGAGGCGGACGACGTTATCGATAATCCCGATTGCCACGATTATGCTTTGTCTCCGACACTCGACTGCATAATTTATTATGTGACAGGATTCCTTTCCAATTCCTTCGTCGACCGCTTTGCACCTTATTAACCTTTTGACTACTTTCATTTTACTAACATCATCCAATATTTTATTTTAATCAAAAACGGTAAAATATTGTAGTTGTAGTCTAGTTCGCAAAGTAAAATATGTATTTTCAGTTCTCTAATAACACCGGCTCACAAAAAAAAAGTGGTAAGTACCTAGAACCGGACCCATCAATCTCTACGTATTTTGGCCCGCTGAATCCGAATCCGGGGTCAGATTGGCCAATATACCTCCAAAATTTTGAGTAAATTCCAAAAAACCGCAAAAATTGCGGAAAATCGCTGTTAAGAGCATAATAAAAGTTCTCTTCGCCTTACGCGGGGGTGTTTTTCATGTAATTTGACGCGCTGAATCTGAATCGAGGATTAGATTGACTGATACACCCCCAAAATTTTGAGTAAATTCCAAAAAACTGCTAAAATTGCGGAAAATTGCTGTTAAGATGATGGATCAGTCGGTAATCACAACGGTGAGTGCGAGAGAGATAGCTGCAAATTTTGAAAAGGAAATTTTTCCGCATAGTTCGTCTGATCGAAAAAATAAAAATGTCATCGGATTTTTGCGATCGTGCTGCGTACGATGACATTTTTATTATTTTAATCGGACGAACGATGTCAAAGAGTTTCAATTTCAAAAATTCGAGGTGTGATTACCGACTGATCCATCATCTTAAAAGCATGATAAAAGTTGTCTTCGACCTTACGCGGGGCTGTTTTTCATGTAATTTAATACACTGAATCTGAATCGAAGATTAGATTGACTGATACATCTTCAAAATTTTTAGTAAATTTCAAAAAACTGCAAAAATGACGGAAAATTGCTGTTTAAAGAGGATAAAAGTTGTCTTCGACCTTAATCGGGGGTGTTTTTTTTTTTTTATGTAATTTGATGCGCTGAATCTGAATCTGGAGTCAGATCGGCTGATATACCCGCAAAATTTTGAGTAACTGCAAAAATCTCTAAAAATGGGTCAAAATCGCTAGCATGGGTAGAAGAAGAGTTTTATTGATCTAGATCGAATACGCTCTTTTTGTATTTTGATGCGCTGAAACCGAAACCGGGCGTCTATTAAACTCGTACGTCTCCAAAATTTTGCTTCCATGGAAAAAACCGGCTAAAATTGTTTTTTATGAATTTCGAGCAGCTCAATCCGAATCCAGTAGCTAGTAGTCGCGATCATACATACTTCGGTCGAAGATCGTTAAAAATAACAAAAAATAGCAATAAAAACGTAAAAAAATAGTTTTTTGAATGTTTTATACATGCATGATTCATCTTAAACTGTACATAAAAAAAGATCTGTATATTCTGTATGCAATAAACTAGAAACTGGGGAAAATTGTATAAAAAACTTGAATATAAAACTATCGCAGGCATGATTAAAATTCTTTTATGAGGTTTGTTTCGGTATTAAAATAGTAGACTGGAGTGCGAATTGGATACCACATACAGTTTGTGGTCGGTGTAAGATAATGTTGATACGATGGAATAAGTCCAGAAAGCAAGAGTCCTTGCAATTCACAAAACCTATGAACTATCTGCACTGAAAGGTCAAGGGAATTGCTATGTTTGTATGACCGACATCACTGGTTTCACGAAAAATTCCAGAAGTAAAATTGTGTATGCCAATGTTTCATCAGTGCAGAAACCAGCAAAAATAGTGGGCGTGGATGAAATCAGAACTACCAAACCGATGGATGTGGAGCTTTCTGATGAAGAGATAGTCATGGATGTTGCCGAGATCTATCAAGCAGAAAGTTCCGAAGATGACGATTACCTCCCAGATGAAAAAAAGCTCCCCAAACCTTCAACCAAGAAGAATTGAATGATCTCATACGAGATTTAGGACTGCCGAAGGACGGAGCTGAATACTTGGCGGCAGCATTGAAAAAAACTCCAAATTTTGGGGGTGTATCAGTCAATCTAATCCTCGATTCAGATTCAGCGTGTCAAATTACATGAAAAACACCCCCGCGTAAGGCGAAGAGAACTTTTATTATGCTTTTAATAGCGATTTTCCGCAATTTTTGCGGTTTTTTGGAATTTACTTAAAATTTTGGAGGTATATTGGCCAATCTGACCCCGGATTCGGATTCTGAAGCAAGTTCTGAAGATTTTCAATTCCTACACGACTTGTGTACAAGCCGTGAAAACTGATTCCTCTCCTCAATCTTCATTGTCGAAACTAGTCGACATTAAATCCCGAGGCGGGTTCATTCACGCCAATCGAAGATTTTTCAATCTTATTCGTTACGTCGAAGAGTGTTTCGCCAAACATTCTTCTTACGCAGACGTTTTTGACCTCACAATGGATGAGGTTCTCTCTACCTACAATTTCACTTTCCCATGTCCAGAACATGCTTCTAATATATTATCTTATGCTTTAGTTTATTATCTTCGTTTAAGAATGAGACAACGAGCTCACCAACAAAATTTGACGCTTGTACCAAATTTCGTCACGAAAAAAAATTGTCTAAATTGACGAATAATTAAGAAAATAAATTGGTTGGTTCAAGTATAAATTATCATGTCCGAGTAATTTCGTTTCCCATCCCTTCCCGTACAACTATTAAGTATAAATTAGATTTATTAATCAAATTAAAAATTATGACCTATTTATGTCAGAAAAATTTCTTACGATTGGTCTCAATTATTGTGCTTAAATATATTTTTTGTTTTGCTTCTTTCGGTACTAAATTATAGAAAAGTTTTTCCAATAAATATTGTATATAGATTAGGATGATGCAAAAAAAATCGATATTTTTTTTTCTCGGACCTCCAACGAAAATCGTTAGTACATCAAAAAAGAGTAATTTTCCTAAAATTTCAGATTTTTAAAAAAAATTTTGTATAATGCTCAAGCCACTTTTCGACATTTTCCTGGTTTTTTTCTCAAAAATCGCAAAGCAAAAATTTTTTTTTTTGCTTTCATAACAGAAAGTGTTAGTACTCCATGGAATTATAAATCTAATAAAATTTGTTCACTCTCAAAAAAAATTAAATGGCTACCTCGCATAATTTATTTCTTTTTTTCTGTATATTTCGCTATAAATGATGAGATTAAAAAACGTGTGGCTACAGATAACTATTCTTGTCGTCCTTTCAAAAGAAAGGGTGAATGTACTTTGCAAAAAAATAGTTTTTCAAAATTACATGTTATAACAGATATTTTTGCGTTTTCTCAAACGATTGGTTTCAATTTTCTTGTATTTTTTATACAGATATATATTTTTATTGACGAAAACTTTTTTCTTGCTAGGGTATCGTACAAAAATGACAACATACCAAATAAAGCTGTGTTTTGCCGAATTTAAATTCTCTTTTTCAAAGTCATGTTTTTCACCGCAGAAGACGTTATACTTTGGAAATTTTCTAGTTTTCCCATTTGTTATAAAAATTAGTAAAATATTTTGACTGAATTTTAATGGAAAATAAATGTAGGCTTATGAATGCGAAATCGCAAAAATGTTTAGTTCCGAACTCTTTCTTTACAATCAATAACTATTTGAGTTTATACAGGGAGGCAACTTTGTACAATAGACCTATTTCGATCTTGTTAATTTAATTTTTTTTTATCAGTAAAGATTACGAAACCGATATTGGAAGCTTTTTGATAAATATTTGCGATTTTACATCCATTAGTCTCCATTTTTTTCTAACAGAATTCGGTCAAAATATTTTACTAGTTTTTATAACGCACGAGAAATTAGAAAATTCCTAAATTTTAACGTTTTCTGCGGTGAAATATCAGACTTTGAAATAATGAATTTGGCAAAACACAGATTCGTTTGGCACGTTATCATTTTTGTACGATGCCTTAGCAAATTTTCGTGCATAAGAGTGTTTATGTCTATGAAAAATACAGAAAAATTGAAATCAATCACTTGAGAAAATGCGAAAATCATTGTTATAACATGTAATTTTGAATAACTATGTTTTTGCAAAGTACATTCACCCTTTCTTTTGGATGGATGACAAGAATAGTTATTTGTAGTGCCACGTTTTTTAATCTCATAATTTATAGCTAAATATACAGACAAGAAGAAATAAATTATTCGAGGTAGCCTTTAAATTTTTTTGAGAGTGAAAAAATTGTATTAGATTTATAATTCCATGGAGCACTAACACTTCTGCTATGAAAGCAAAAAAAAATTTTTGCTTCGCGATTTTTGAGAAAAAAACAGGAAAATATGGAAAAGTGACTTGAGCACTATCCAAAAAATTTTTTTTAAATCTGAAATTTTGGCAAAATTACTTTTTTTTGATGTACTAACGATTTTCGTTGGAGCTCCGAGAAAAAAAATCGATTTTTTTTGCATCACCCTAATGTAGATACATTAGGGAAAAAAAACGTAATGAGATTCGAACCCCGAACGACTGGACTCAGATTCAATAACTTACGCACTAGACCAATCTACGAATTGTCTAAATATATTGAAAACTCGATCAAGAATATCAGCCCCGCTTGATTTTTGGGCAAGTTTCGGATTATTTTTTGCTCTGTAAATTTTTTTCATTGTTTATATGTAATATTTTTTCGCTTCTTTATATGTTCAATGAAATTAAATTCATTCAGTTTTAGATTTAGTTATATTTTTCAGATTTTTTTCGGTTCAGTTGTGTTCTAGTGCGCCTGCGCCGCACAATTGACACTTGATTACAGTGCCGTACGTGGCCAACCTGTGAACTTGGGAAAACGACTTCAACAAGCGAGACACCCCCCACTACCAGAGTTGCAAGACCTGTATGTAAGATCGAGGCTGTTACCGTGCTAGGTCTATTTTTAAATTCTGCTGTGCTGCCGTGCTACGTTCTGAAGTTGTCGTCAGATTTCCAATCATCAACGACCAATTTCAATAACCAATCATAACATCTGAAAATGGATGTCGTCAGATCCAACCAATCAGAAACTCGAGAGCATCAAAGTGCCTTTGACGGTGTTGTAAAAACAGATACATAAATTCTTGAATGTGTTGGTAACTTTTGCATAATCTTGAGCCTGTGTAAAGTTTTTTCTCAGCAATTACGCCACCGATCATGCTGATTGTGGGTGGAATCGAAAGAGAATTTATTAATTAATCTCCAGTTCAATTTTCAAAGCCTCAGATGACTCAGGAGTTTCGTAATTGAACAAAATGACATGCCAATTTTACCCCCACCACCGCGAATCGTTTTATTCAGAGAAAAGATAGTCTCGGCGAGCTCGGGCCAGCAGACGACAGGGCTGTCAATGTACTTGTCCCGAGACTCTATCGAGTCTCTTGAAATTACTACAAAGTTTTGCTCGTTGTACATATTCTTATACTCACATTTTTATGTACGACGCTTTTTAACGGCTTGACTGATTGTTGGGTTATCCAGAACCATATCAGGATCCATCGATGAACCGACAATGAGCTCATCCGTACAGGATGATCGTCTTAAGTTCGTTGTTGAAGATACTCTCTCGACATCGCAATAATCGTTTTCATCATCTTTATCCTCATTGTCGTCATCGATTATATCTGGTCCATTAAGGCAGTCTCCGTGGCAATTGTTGCAAACGGTTGTACATTCGATTCCCGCTTTTCTGCACCCACATAATCCTGCACAACCAGTTGTGCATTTATAAAAAATTAAATTCAATAGTGTCTCAGGTGCGATGGAGTCCAGTGTTCGAATTGGACTGAAGTACTCTTGAACTCGTTTCCAACCCCATGATTCAGAGCATAATTCGTTCCCTAGCCATTTTTGTACTTGATGAAACACGCGAAAAGAATGTTGTCTTGATGCTCCTTCAGTTGGTAGTAGCAAAGCAATATCCGGTTTAATTTTTGTCACGGATTTTGTAAAACAATGAAATCGGTGTCTATTTAATGAAGTTTCTGCAGATCGTGCACCGTAGATGGCAAGAAAATAACGTTCTCCAGCTTCAGCGATTTTTTCGTGCGAAGAATTATGACTGTTAAAACTTTCAGCGATATCATGCAGCTCTTTATTTTTTTAGAGAGTTATCAAATTTTTACTTCCATATTTGCGGTATAATAATATAGTGAGACTTATTTGTATAGATGATAAAAAAGAACGCGGTCTTATTGCTGAAATAATAGCGTGAGCTATGGCGATACTTTTCTTGTTGTCCTTTCCATCACATTGATTTTTTTTTTTTTCATGACAAGATTGTCTAAAAAGGTTTTTAACGTATCAGGAATAAAGGTACTCGCATTACTGAAAAAATTGTCAGTTGAGGGATAAGAATCGTTCTCATAGACTTTTGATTGAATTTGAATATCTTCTTTTATAATAGCTGCCGCAGTTCTTACTATTCGCAGCCGTTCTTCACGCTCATCACTATTTTTCATTGTGTACCAGGAATCTGCCAATATTTTCATTCCCGTTTCACGAAAACAAACGATAGGCGTCTTCTTTTGATTTTGAGTGATGATTATTCTGTCACCATATTTTTGTTTCAATTTCGTCCTTACCGTTAATTCGTTGGGAACATATTCCGTAAATTTCGAAATTAACTCAGACAGCTATATTTGACAATTCTCAAGTATTCTCAAGGTAAAAATAAATAGATTCCATAGCTGTCGTTACACCTTCGACTTCAGGACGTCCTTGTTTTTTTCCGGTTGGTGTGGAATGTAAAAAAAATGAGACACAGTAAGATTAGTGGTAAATAGCGCCACCAACAACTAGATCAGCAGTGTTTATGACACGATGTTTGACTTCTCCCCATTTATCGTTTCTTTTCTCTGCTGCTTCAAGTACTTTTTCTTTAAAATTCACACTCCGGACGTTGTAAACGCGCCTACGCTTATGGATAGATTGTCGGTAGCATATTTTTTGGTGAGAGCAGCTCTTATGCTATCTGGTCGCGTATAATTTTTTCGACATAAAACATGAACTTTCACGGTTTTTTCACTTTTCAATACTAAATGTTTATTGTCTTTTCTTTACACACTGGCTTTTATAAGTGTAACTATACCCTTTTCTTTTACTTCTACGATACTCCCACTCGAAATATTTTGCTCACAAATGAAACATTTTTCGCTTCCAGCCATCGTGACAGAATATGTAGCACTGAGTTCAAGAACAGCTGCTGGTTAGGACCCTACACAATCTTCCCCTTCTGAGCGACCGTGAAACTTTGGAGTCGTCCTTCGATGCTATACTATCAAAAGATCGGTAGAGTCTCGGGACAAGTACATTGACAGCTCTGTCGTCTGCTGGCCTGAGGCTCTCGCCGAGACTATATTTTCTCTGAATAAAACGATTCGCCGTGGTGGGGGTAAAATTGGCATGCGATTTTCTTTAATTACGAAACTCATGAGTTCTGTACGGCTTTGAAAATTGAACTTTCAGCTAATTAAGAAGTTCTCTGTCGAATGAGCCCAAAATCAGCATGATCGGTGTCGTAATTGCTGAGAAAAAACTTTGCACGGGCTTAAGATTATGCAAAAGTTACTAACACATTCGGGATTCGACGTATCTGTATACGCGTACTCTGACCGCTACAAGCATAGGCTCCTTGGCCCCCATGATCACCAATTCCCGGTGAGAATATTCTTGTTCCAACCAATGAGCAATGAAAAAAATCCTGGGCCAATTACATCAAAGTTTGAAATGGCATGCGCAAGCATATAGCATGTGCATTTCAGTTCTGACTACGAATGTACAATATATATGACGTCAACTTCAGAACGTAGCACACGGCGCAGCACAACTGGTAACAGCAGTCATAAATCAATCAATATACATATATATATGGGTACAAACCATGTGTCAGTTTTTGATCGTAAGAATGGAGTTTCGACATTACGAAGTGCGTGCGGGATAAATAAAAAAATAATTTTCATCATCTAAAGAAGTGCAGATTACTATTTATGTTGTTATTTGTGATATATTAAACCGGTATCAAAGCGGCCGCGTAAATGTAGTCTGTGATGTGTGTGTGAAAAAGAATATAAAAAATGCGCGATGCATATGTCAACGAAACTTTTCAAGATTTCATTATTTCGTTCGATTGGAAATAATTGTTAACTGATATAATCCTTCAATTAAACCAGAGTACGAAAAATATTGTCCAGTGCGAATATATCGTCAGTGGCGTGGTTATATGTCAAGGTTATATATACGAATAAATAGAACTAAAATACTCGCAACTGTAAGAATATTAGTAACTTCAATTGAATAAATGTTTTCTAATTTATATCTTGTGTTGTCATTATTTTTAAACATCCCCATAATTTGCTTGATATTCAGTTTGGCTCTGCCCTCTCCGATCTTTGTTTTCAACCCATCAGTTTGCAGCGGATCGATTCATATTATTAATTCGTTGCCTAATATGTGTCTTATGAATTTCTACTCCTTCATGATGATTGTGGTAACATGATTCGAGAGGTTTCTAACCATAATCTTGAATTGCACATTTTGTAAATCAGATTTTCAAAAAAATTTCTGGTCTTGGTATACTGGGTAGTTATTCTTTTCCCATTAGGTCTGTCGAGTGATAAATTTGGAAACTAACTACAAATATGGAATTATTTTAAAAAAAATTCATTCCGATAAGTCTACAGTTGCTCAGTTTTGGATGTGATCAAATATAATGCCTACCAACATCCCCAGAAACTTACAGAATTTCTGAATGCAATGTGCGCTATGTCATTTTAACCCTTAGTAGTCACACCGGGTCTCTGAGACCCATGCCTTTTTTTGACCTGGAATACGGGTCTCTAAATTCGGGAAATTGGGGTTTGTGGCTCCATCTACCATGCATTTGGTTCTTCGACTACAATATTGAGCAGGTAGATTTTCAGTCGAGAGGTTAGTCTCAACGTGGCAGCTGTTGAAAGCGGATGGTGTAAAATTCGTGGGTCCGTAAGACCCAGTGTGACTAGAGTGTTGAAAATTTTTTTTTTGGAGCAATTTTCTTTTCGAGTTTTTTGTGGTGGTATTTATTGAGGTAAGTAAAATATACTTCTATACAAAAGCAGAATTTTTTTTTCCAAATCTAACCTAAATTTCTGCGTTTGAAAATAGCCGGCATGGCGTATTTCTTACGGTCTCGGACAATTCGTGACGAATTAATTGAGGAGGTCGAAGAGCAGCAACCTTTAGGCGATCCTGCCAGTGACGAAAAACAAGGGTGGCACAGACTGCTTCGACATGCTGTGCCATTCCTACTCCGTAAGTCGGCGTACGCACAGGTGGCCGATACGCATATTTTTTGGAGTCCTCGACCAGGCAGCGGTCAACGCCCGTATTTTGCTCAAGTGCAAAAATAATTTATTAGGCAAGAACGGACCAGTGACGGCAGTCATGTGCCTGGAGGCTCTTATCCACCACCTCGTGCGACCGCACTTGGAGGAGCGCCTCACGAACATCACCATCCGACACGACTTGAAAATTGGAATTCGCAATATTTTGGGGATCACAGGCGACTTCCGTAATATCAACAACCGTGGCCGACTCGATAAAAAAAAAGATGCAAACTGTGTGGGCCCAAAGTCGATCGAAAGACACTACAAGTATGTCCGAGCTGCGACCGCCCCATGTGCGACGACCACCGAGCGTATCTGTGCACGCAATGTGCCACTGGAATCGAATAATTCCTTTCTTTTTTTACAACAATCTAACATTAATGTACAAGCCCCATTTTTATTCATTCTGTAGCCGTAAATATTTTTTTTCACAATAAAAAATCAATTTTTCTATGTGCGCAAACGTTCGATTTTTTCTTTCCAAATCGCATCTTCGTCGGACAAAATAAATATACTTTTTGAAAAGTCCACAAAAACCATTATTCCTACCTCAAAGTGCACTGTTTCGAGATTACGAAACTATTTTTTTTTTTTCGGTCAAAAATTACAAGCGTTACAGCAGTTTATGTAAAAAAAGTCATTTATCACGAGTTATTTTTTTTACAATTTTTTTCGCTAATTCAAAATTTGATTTTCGATTTCGGACCAACATCGGTGTATTAAATAAGGTTCAAACTATAATTGACTATTTTTTCATACCGCTCAATGCATTACTCGATTATTTACAACAATTTAAAGTCCCCTGGGTCCCATGGACCCAGTGTGACTACGACGTCACAAAACCGAGGTGTGACTACTAAGGGTTAATGGGACATCATGACTTTTGACAACTTTTCATTATAATGCTGTAGATTCGGATCATTGAAATACAGCGAAAATCTGCAAACTATACAATGTATATACTGTGCCATTCATTTTACATTTTGACTCTAACCGTAACATATATATGAAGTAAAAAATTGATTATAAAAGTCTTCAGTTGCTCATTTATGGATAGATTTGAAATTGCTGTTTTCGAAGCTCATTGCGCAGATACATTGAACCGCAGCAGATACCTGCGAACTCTGAAATTTCTGTGGATAGATATATATGCTACGGATCATCCCTTATCTTTGATTATGGTAATATGTAATGGAACTTGGTTTAGCAAGTTTTAAGGTGTTTCTTTTCAAATAGTATTGAAAATGTATTACTGTGGTATGGAGCGAAAACCTTCAAACTTTCATATTTTTGTGGCGCAGCATGTGTGCCAATACTGCGGTATGGAGCGAATACCTGCAAACTTTCATATGTTTGTGTCGCAGCATGTGTGCCCATCATTTAAATTTTTTACTCCTACCGTAACATATAATCTCAAAAATTCATCCCAAAAGTCTTCAGCTTTACTAATTAACTTAATTTTCCTTTTTCTAAATTCTATGCTGAATTTCTGAATTTCTAAATTTATTTCTAAATTATCCTGAAATTAAATTGTTTACCTCCACAACCAATGCAGGTACCTTAAACGTCTTTGAATTCCGTTGCTCTGTTGAATTAAGTACGCTCAGTTTTTTTTGCTTCTTTGAGTTCTAACATAATAAATGTTTCCAGGTGCCTTTTTTCGGCAACTATCAAACTGTAGATAATTGGATCGCAGCGGCCACTTGCAAACTTTGGAAATATATTTCGTCGGGGGTACGTTTTGGAAGACACGAAAATGTCTAGATTCAGAATGCAAAAGCGACATTTAAAAATGGCCAATTCTGTTGGATTTGTTGAGTCTTGAATTTGATCTATCTTTCCTCTTTTCCTTTCTTTTTTCTAACGTTATAAGCTGAAAATCACATCTCGGGCCGCAACACGCATTGCTCCATGCTCTTGAGTTCCCAATGGACAAAACATATTAGAAGACAAGGAGAAAAATCACCAAAGTCCAAGAACAAACCTCTATCGAAATAGTTCCAATACAATTTTGACGAAAAATAGGTCTATTTTCGTGGAAACCAAAGTTACAAGCCGAAAAACATATCTCGGCCTCCAACCTGCTTTCCACCGTGCTCTTGGGTTCCTAATTGACAAAACATATTAGAGTTAAAGGAAAAAGATTGCCAAAGTCCAAGAACAGACCTGTGAAGAAATATTTGCAGTACATTTTTGACGAAAAATAGGTCTTTTTTTTGTGGAAACTAACGATATAAGCCGAAAATCATATCGCAGCCTCCAACCCGCTTTCGACCGTGCTCTTTGATTCCTAATTGATAAAACACATTAGAGTACATGGAAAAAAATCCTCAAAGTCCAAGGACAGACCTGTGACGAAATATTTTCGGTACTATTTTGACGAAAAATAGGTCTTTTTTCGTGAAAACCAACGTTATAAGCCGAAAATCATAAATAATTCGTAGAAATTTAAACTAAAATCCTATAGTCAACTGAACATAAATAAGGAACTTTAGAGAAAAAATACGTGATATCAAACCATAAACTTCCCCTAGGAAAAAAAAGGTTGGGACAAGTACATTGATGGTCCCTCGTTTGCTAATAAATCCATCCATAAAAAAACTTTAAAAAAAATTTTCTTTAAAAATTGTCAAAAAAATTATTTTATAAAAAAAAAATACAGTACAATTCGAAAAAAAATTCACAAATCTAGAAAAAACATTATGTTTAAAAAAAAAATATTCTGTATCTATTTTTTAAAGTTCAAAAAAATCAAATAACAAGTAAAAAATAAAAAACCGAAAAATCGCGTTTGAAATCATTATGCAAACCGATGCCTCATCCTTCTTATTTGATTCGAACAGCTAAATCAATTGAAAAAAATTCCATCTAATTTACGTGCAGCATTAAAATTTATTATATCAATTCGAGGCCAAGTATTTTCTAATGAATTGAAAAAAGTTACCACTTGAGTTACGTACAGCACTAAAATTTATGATATCAATCAGTGGACAAGTATTTTATTAGTAACTCCAAATTTTGACATTATTAAAATGTTCTAAGAAGCTTTTAAATCCAAAAAAAATCACATGAAAGCTAGTCATTCGTTACTCTATGGTGGCAAAGACTTATAAGAAAATCGATTTTTCTCAGACTTTCAGGATCCTTTGGTATTATTCACAAAATTCAACGTCGATTGGATCGATACAAATTATGTTTAAATATGTGTTAAAAGTACTTGTCCGGCCCATCACTATTCATTCAATAAAAAATCAATCATAAAAAAATGAAATTGTACGGCAGAATCTGGTTAAAAATTTGTTGAAATGCGATTCATTATTAGTTTAATGCTTTTAATAATAGTAGAGGTTAGTTCTTAGTCCGTATGGAATTCGTTCGCTGGAAGAATAAGTAGGAAGTAAGAATTGACATCATTGAATATAAACTGAAGAGTTATTTTGGAAGCATGAACATATATATTATGTACAATTTGTTTCATTTATCGATGCAGAATAAAATCCCTTGTATATTGCGGAATAATTTGTTTCCGTTTTTTATTAAATTAGTGCACCTAAGTAAAAATTACGTAAAGATAATTCTCTCAATTCCCTCTGCATGAATACTTGTGACTTGTGAACCATCAGTTCTAGACAAGCCCTGATTTTTATTTGGATAAACAATTTAAACGGAAAGTGATGGGCCGGACAAGTACTTTTAACACATATTTAAACATAATTTGTATCGATCCAATCGACGTTGAATTTTGTGAATAATACCAAAGGATCCTGAAAGTCTGAGAAAAATCGATTTTCTTATAAGTCTTTGCCACCATAGAGTAACGAATGACTAGCTTTCATGTGATTTTTTTGGATTTAAAAGCTTCTTAGAACAATTCCATAATGTTGAAATTTGGAGTTACTCATAAATTACCTGTCCTTCGATTGATATCATAAATTTTAGTGCTGCACGTAACTCAAGTGGTAACTTTTTTCAATTCATTAGAAAATACTTGGCCTCGAATTGATATAATAAATTTTAATGCTGCACGTAAATTAGATGGAATTTTTTTCAATTGATTTAGCTGTTCGAATCAAATAAGAAGGATGGGGCATCGGTTTGCATAATGATTTCAAACGCGATTTTTCGGTTTTTTATTTTTTACTTGTTATTTGATTTTTTTGAACTTTAAAAAATAGATACAGAATATTTTTTTTTTAAACATAATGTTTTTTCTAGATTTGTGAATTTTTTTTCGAATTGTACTGTATTTTTTTTTTATAAAATAATTTTTTTGACAATTTTTAAAGAAAATTTTTTTTAAAGTTTTTTTATGGATGGATTTATTAGCAAACGAGGGACCATCAATGTACTTGTCCCAACCTTTTTTTTCCTAGGGGAAGTTTATGGTTTTATTATATTGTGATCAGTGATCATGCTCGTATACCTGTGCCACCGGTTATATATGTATATTAGGGTGGTCCTTATTTGAGGTTGATATTTTTTTTCAAATTCCCCCTCTGATTCGATTCCAAATCATTAAAAAAGACACCACGGAAAAGCTGGAGTCAGTGGGATGATGGGAAATGGTGCGAGCAAGTCCGAATTGATTGAAAAAAAGCATTTTATATAAAAGTGATGTTTTTCTGCTGGGACCGGTTATTTATCATTTTGTTGGAATCTTTCTTCCTTTTGTAATCTCTGCGTGTTTTCCTATTATAGTCTCTGCAGCATAGAGTCCAACTATCACAACTTCCCTGGGAAAACCGACGCCGTTTCGAATATCATGTCTCGTGGCACAGCGTCCAGCTAACGAGATATTCTTCCTGATATCTTTTAAGTTTTCTCGGCATAGCCCAAGCCACCTTAACTACAAATTCTATCCTCAAATATTAATCTACTCAAATAATCAGTATTCTTTAATAACTTTCATATAAAATGCTGATATAGATCATCGGATGGTTCAGGTCTTATTGCGAATTATTCATCAAAACTCTCTCGGCGTTGCGTTCGACTTTCTTTTGACAAACAAATGATCAAAACAGTTCTTTTATTCCGCGTCTCTCAAAATAGCGCCTGACTATCACGTTATAAAAAAATTCCTCAGATGTAAGAATTCACATCAAAACATCGACAAATTGACATAAGCCTACGAAACAAGACTACTTTCTTTTCATCGGTCTTCAAAAAAGACTGTTCTTGAGCAATGGATCCCGAAAATGAAAGATATATAAATTCAGTAATAGCATGCAAATAGAACCGTTTACCTCTAGGTCATTGTTGTGCCCGTACATCGCACTCCTAAAATAAAGAGTATATTAATTAAGCGTTCTCAGCATAAATGCATCGATGGCGAAATATCAACGTTCCTGAACGAGCGCATCGTCCCTCGATGTCATCACCGAAACTTCGAGAAAGAATATCACGCCATATTGTCGCGAGAGGGGGAAAAACCCCCGAGTCTATAAATTTACCAACTAATCAAAATTCGACAGTCTTTGACGAGAATTGTAACGATTGGTCTCGAGGCAATAAAACCTCGAATTTGTACCTTCTTAAATAAACTTATTGTTAACTTGTTGTAAAAGTATCGAGTTGGAGTTCAGCTCTTTTGGCTCGAATCTCTTAAATACTCGTCCTTGATAACTCGTTCCTTCGCGACGGTCTTTGCGGACACAACATTGATGGTAGCGGTGGGATAGCCACTACTCGAGAAACCCGACACGTCTACGATAGTCAAACGGAAGGAATTCAAATTGCTGAGGAGGACCGATAATTCTAGAAAAGTCGATAAATCGAACGGACGTTCGATCACCGATCATCGCATCCAAGGCAGCCCGATCTACGTCAAGATTCAACCCAAAATACGACTGGAGCAGGAGCGGAAGAAATTCAACACTACATCGAATCTGAACATCATGCTAGCGATCATCTTACTGTAAGTGACGGAACATTATTAAATAACATTGTAATCCGCCAAAGCCAGATCGTATATAAAAATTTATGTCAGACGACGAGTACGCTGAACGTCTCAAATTAACGGGCGTAAGCACTATTTCGCGTTCGCTCAATTCATTTTTCGACGATAAACTCGACTACAATCGCGAAAGAAAAAACGAAATCACCTCGCAAAGTAGAAGGCGACGAAGTAGCGTCCAATCTTTAAATCGATCTCCGACATCGGAAGACGATTATTTAGACGAGGAAAATACGCCGGAAAATTCGGTAATAGAAACCACAAATCCTTTAGGATCAACAATGGTTGAAACAGTAAATTTAGACACAATGGGAGATAATCAGAATTCTGGAAATCCCGGAAACAGTCGAAATAATAATCCCGGAAATAATGGCGAAAATAATAGAGGAAATAATTCTCAAAATTCCCCGCCAAATCACTCGCGAACTAACAGACTTCGAGGCACAATGTCTCTCAAAGAAGCGCATAGTTTAATTCCTCAATTCGACGGTTCAAAATCGGAGGAAGCGCGAGAACTTGTGGATTCTTTTGTTCACGTCAATAAACATATTTTAGAGGAGGACCAAGAGATTCTCCTAGAATCCGTGCTAACTACTAAATTAACTGATAAAGACCGAGCAGAAGTACGGTATAAAATTATTTCAGATTTTGAAACGTTTAAATCCTTTATGTTAGAAATATTCTGCGGTACGAGAACCGTGGAGCCCTTCAAACTGACAAGGAAAGGTACTTTAGTGTTCCCCTCCGATTTTGATAATTTTTTTATATGTTATAGTCCATCGAAAAATTAGGACACGTATTTTTTTTATCGGCTTAAAGTTATTTTTAAGGGGTGAAATCGACCCCCGAAGTTGGGCATGTCTTGCATCTGCTAGACTGTTTCATATAGAAGCACTCAACCGATCGAAACAAAACCAATTGCAAAATGTTCTGCATGTCAAATAACCTATATGACATGTTCAACTTTTTATGCACCTTTACTGCAAAGAGGTGAACCACCCCCGAATATCCAGATTTTTGTCGTATAAAAAAAACGTACGATCCGATTTTAATAAAACAAACGCCATTTTGCAGAGCAAAAAAAAATAAAATTGACGTGTTTTTGGGTTTTTTCTCAAATCAAAAAAATTAAGGTGGTAAAACACCCTTAAAATGTCAAATTTTATTTCGAGCACTGTCCCCTTCCGATTTCAGTATTCTTTTTATAGAATGTAGCTTGTCAAAAAATAAGAGACACGTATTTTTTTTATTGGCTCAAAATTATTTTTAAGGGGTGAAATCAACCCCCAAAGTTGGGCATGTTTTGCATCTGGTAGAGTGTTTCACATAGAAGCACTCAACCGATCGTAACCTAACCAATTGCAAAATGTTTTACACGTCACATAATCTATATTACATATTGAATTTCTTATGCACTCCTATTACATGGGGATGATTCACCCCCTTCATAATTGACCTTCATAATTTTTTTGTATAAAAAAAAAAATTTCATTTGATTTCAATGGAACAGACAAAATTTCGAAGAGCGAAAAGAATTCACGTTGACTTGTCTTTTAATTTTTCGAAAAGAAAAAAATCAAGGGGGTAAAGCACCCCTAAAACCTCAAATTTCATTCTGGGCACCGAAATGATTAAATTCAATTCAATTGGTCTCATTATCATTGCGTATCGACTTACATTCTAAATAATATGTTTGATAAATGCAAATGCAAGCAATGCATTTGAAAACCATGCACGCCAAGCTTGTGTGTAATGTTGAAAATGAATTTGTGCACTACATCGTATAGATACAATGCATACACTTGTACGCGTATTTGTGCTTTTCCTTATAAAAGGTTCTTGTATCATATTGTGTAAAATGTTTTAAGTTTATAACCCGAGCTAGCATAAAAACAGATGATAATCTCTTAATAATTGCAGAATCATTCGAGAAACCTTTGTTGCTCTGTGACGTTTGCTGGAAAATTTTTCTGAATAAGTGAGGGATTAGGGCTAAAAGTGTACACGAATGAATTCCACAAGCACCTTAATTCATTCACTGTACTTGGCTACGTTAGAAAATGATCTCATTTTTTTTATTTCCAAAATTCAGAATTCCTACAGGAAACGTAATTCATTCACTGTATATTGTAACGTAACGCTCTTGCCGACCTGGCCTGAACGCCGCCACGCGTCGGTTCGAGTAACCTTAATAGTAAGGAGCAGGTATGAAGGAAACGTGAGAACGCGGAATTTAGATTTTGAAGAATTTAACAATTCCGATTTATTCAATTTTGATTGATTTCACAGGATAAATTCGTTTTTGATTTGTGGTCGTGAAATGTTCGCGATCGCGTTCGCCAATTGTGAACAATTTTGTTTCACTCGCCGTTTCAAATTTGAACAATTTTTAATTTACGCGTTTTTCGCCTATTTTCAAAATAATAGTTTCGATAATTCAATCGTGTTTCGATTTTATACAATAAAAGAAATTTATTAATTTGACGCAATATAACCTCAAATTCGTACCGCGGCCTTTTGAATTATTTAAAATTTACAAAATTTACGAAATTTACAGAAATCTCGGTTTTGTTTGACTCAAACTCGATTAATTACAACTTTGAATTTAAAAAGAGAATTTACAAATTTACAAATCAATTTACAAGAAAAACCATTCCTGATTATAGCAGGCAAAAGAATAATAAAAAAAAAAATAGGTTCAGTTAAGGAACAAACCCCAGGCTATGGGATAGAAACGTCGCCGAATCCCTCCGAGAGTCTGAGCATTTGGAAGGTTAAGGTAACTTGCCGTCCACGTGTTATGGGATCGAGACGTCGCCGAATCGCTCCGAGAACTCCGTGCAACGGAAAGCTTGGAAAATTTAGAGGTTAGGTGTGGACCCTGGATTATGGGATCGAGACGTCGCCGAATCGCTCCGAGAATCCAGGCATCCAGGAAAATTAGGATAGGTTAGATTGCCTGCTAAAATCAGGAAAAATGTTTGAGGTCAGCCTTTTTGTTCTGAGTCAGAATTTTGAGGAAGGACTGCCACCCGAATGAGTCGCGCAGCGCTTCTTATACCCGTGTCCCCACCATAAAATTATCAAACGCCGAATTTTCGATTTTCGGATCGGTTCTGCGCATCTTTTCGTAACGCCTTCTCTGATTGGCCCGTTGCCATGATTCACGCTCGCCCGTTGGTTGCGCGGGCTAACATACGATGCGCGGACTACCGCTTTTTATGTTTTTCTGCTTATTACGATGTTCAACAACAAAAACTTCAATTCGATCCGTTATTATTTAATTTTCTTCATTTTTTAACATTGTTTGTTGTTTTAAATGATTCGAATAATTACAATTGCTAAAAGTCACGTAGGCGTCCTATAGCCCATTAACGCTCTATCCGCGCATGTGTCATAAACACGCGTCTTGTTTTATTTGAATTGACACCAATTTTCTAAAAGAAATAATCTTTTCCTTATTTTTCTTCGATTCGTTATAATTTTCCGCTTCATTTGAGCCTAGTTACAATATTTTACGAAATCGCGTTGAATTTTAATTAACAAAACAAAAAATATAATAGTTCGAGTTTTTAATACGCGGCGCCGCTAGTGTCGCGCTCCGCCGCTTGTATCGGGCCTTTGTATTGCCCTCCAGTACGGCCGCCGCCGACCAGCAGTAACGCGTCTCACCGGTCGTTGTACGCGCTCGGTCAAAACATCGCGCCGCGTCGCGATGTTATTTTGAGGTTATGTTCGGATTCGAGTCGATTCAGTCGTTCAGGAGGAGGTTACGTTACAATACCTAGGCATTGAAAACTATGTAAACACATACCTAGACATCAAAAGTTATAGAGTTATTGACCTAGATCATAGAAATGATGGAAAAATATACCTAGAGAACAAAAACTATGTAAATACAGACCTAGCCATCGAAAACTGTGGAGCCGTCAACCTAGACCACGAAAACCATCGAGAAACATACCTAGACATCGATAACTATGATGCCGGCGACGTCGCGCACTAAAATCATGAAAAAAAACAAAAACCATGGAGGGACATACCTAGATATAAAAAAAATCATAGAATAATACACCTGGACATCGAAAACTATGTAGAAACATACCTAGCCGACGAAAGCCAAGGAGAAGCATACCCCGCAAATAAACAGTATGGAGCTGTCCACGTAGACATCGAAAACCATGGAGGAATCTACCTAGACCACGAAAACCATGGAGAAACATATCCAAATATCGAAAACCATGGAGGAATATACCTGAACCACGGAAGGCATGGAGAAACATATCCAAATATCGAAAACCATGGAGGAATATACCTGAACCACGGAAGGCATGATGGAACATGCCTAAATATTGAAAACCATGGAGGAATATACCTAGACATCGAAACCTATGGAGGAATTATCCTAGACCACGAAAACCCGAGAGAAACATACCTGGACCTCAAAACCTGTGGAGTCGTCGACCTCGACTGCGAAAACCATGAAGAAACATACCTAGACCACAAAAACCATGAAGGAATCTACCTAGGCCACGAAAACCATGGAAAAACATATCCATACATCGAAAACCATGAAGGAACATGTCTAGACATTGGAAACCTTGGAGGAACATACCTGGACATCGAAACCCATGGAGGAATTATCTTAAACCACGAAAACCCGAGAGAAACATACCTGGACATCGAAAACTGTGGAGCCGTTGACCTCGACTGCGAAAACCATGAAGAAACATACCTAGACTACGAAAACCATGGAGGAATCTACCTAGACCACGAAAACCATGGAGGTATCCACCTAGACGACGAAAGCCATGGAGGAATATATCTGGACATAAAATACTATAGGGTCGTCGACCTAGGCATCGAAAATCACGATAGAATGTACCTAAACCTAATCCTCCAAAACACATGAGCTATTATCGCCCTAGACGTCCTCGAATGATCCGGCGGCGTCGACCAGGATTTTATATATTTTCATCTTTATTATTTATTATTTAATTTTATTGTTATTATTATGTTTTTTTACTTTATTATATTATTATTATATTATATTATATATATATCATATATTGTACAATATATATTATATATTAATTATAATAAAATATTTATTATAATAATAATTTATTGTTAATTAGTGTTAATAAATAAAATATATATTATATAAATATATAAATAGGTAATGCGTAAACCAGGAGCTGGTATTGCCCCTGCTGTGCGTACATTCTCTGTCTCTCTCGCTCGGCGACGCGCAGGAGAGGGGGTAGCCGCGTTCAGCGTACTGTGTGACAGCAGAGCCGAGAAATGTATACCAAGCCTGCAAAGGCCGTAAGTCCGAACGTAAACATGCTTAACTTACGCCTCTCTGTCTCTAAGAAATGAAATTTATCGTAAAGCGTTCAGTTTCAATTCTCTAAACAGACATATCTCGGGAATGGCTGAATGGATTACTTCCAACGAAGACCAATGGAAAGGGAAAAATCGGAAAAAAATTCTCACCAATTTTCAGATTTTTTAATAATATGGTTTGTCCGCAAGCGCCGTTTGAAAACTCTGTGACGTCAAAAATCGGCATATTCGCGTATTAGAGTGTGGCAGGGCTCGCACTGGCTTTTTCTTTAAGCGCTGCTGTTTTTCCTTTTAATACTTGGCGTCGAACCGCTACCGCGTCTCTTGATAGTAACGTTTTTGATTTATTAGATCTTTCTCAAGTTCCTGATGGTTCCCGTAGGATTTGATATCATTAATTTTAATACTGCACGTCACTTTAATGGAAATTTATTTCAATTGGTCTAGATGTTAACAAATAAGATGAAGCTTTGGTTTTCAAGATGTTTTCAAGTATGATTTTTCATTTCTCACATTTTATTTGATTTTTTTTTTCACTTCACAAAATAATTACACATTTCCAATTTTTTTTTATATAATTTTTTTTCATGATTTGAAATTTTTTTTCGGAATTTCTATGTTAAAATTTTTTTTGTATGAATTTTTTTTACATTTTTTATAATATCATCAGGAAACAAGACCATCAAATGTACTTGTCCCAATCTTTTTTCCCCAGGGGAATTTTTGAGCATCTTTTTTCTCAAAAGTTCTGCAATTTTATTTGGCGGGTTAAATTAAGCTGAATTAACCACAATTACGCTAAGTATAAAAAATAAAAATAATAACTATATACTCTGCGATCAGATAATTGAAAATTCGATTAAAGCAATCTTTTAAAAAATTTCTCCATACCAGACAAAAGTACTCATCGCATCGATATATTCTTGTACCTCCTTACTTATTTGTTGTACAAAATTAAAACAAAATTAGTCATTAGAAAATAGGAATTTCGACATTTTCAATAAAGTCATAATAATAAAAAATTCTCTTCTATCTTATGTAACTTGATATGGATGATTCAAGAACAAAAATCAACAGAGTGTGTCATGCGAAATTGAAACATTGGTTGATCTATCGAGGAATACTCTGTCATATATGCTGGAATAACAGAAATTCTTGTAAATAATGTTTTTCTTATTTTTTAAAAATAATAAATAGGAAGCCGTATAATAATGCAGAATAATAATATAATAAAGACGTATGATAAATAATTATGGTCAACAATTAAAAAAATGGACGTTTGTTTTGTGTGTGCAATGTTTGGAATTCGATTCAAAGCTCTTATTAACGTTAAAAATACCGCATGATCGGTATACCAGTGGATAACATTATCCACTAATGCTGTAAGATTGTAATGATTTGATAACAAATCTTTTTTCTGTGATAGTTCTAAACGATATAAAAAATTTTTCAATAAGGTTTTTTAAATGTTTTTATTGTGATGTTTAAAAAATGTTCTTCCATGTTTTTCATCAAGTTTTGTGAATTTTATAACGATTTTGATATTCTTCGAATTTTCAATCGAAATCATAGTGAATAAATATACATATGAAAATTTTTCCGGAAAATAAATTTTTTTGACTGATTTTCCTCAAAATTGGGCAGAAAGCGAGAGAGAGAGAGAGAAAAAAACATATAATGCTCACCAAGTTCAACAGGATTGGCAATTTTTAGATATATATATTGCATTCTAGAGCTAGAAATTTTTATTTCATTTAAAAATGTGCTTCCAATGGCTTTTTATAGCATTTTTTTCTATTCATATCACCATACCAAGAGATGCGAAGTGGATGCACACATGTCGATGTTCAAAATTTTCAAAGTTTGCATGTAGTCCCATCGGAGTTCATCCAGAGAAAGAAAAAGTATACAGTGCATCAAGACCAACAGAATTGCCTATTTTCAAATATATGCATTGCATTTTGAAACCATAAATTCTCACGCTATTCATAAATGAGCCACCGATAACTTTTTGTAGCATTTTTTATTATTTTTATTATGTATAATTTATATACATCTATATTCCATGATCAAAAACAGGAAGTGATAATACTTGTCGCACATGTCAATACACAGAATTTTCAACGTTTGCAAGTATCCGCTGCGGTTTTTTCATCTACATTTTGATATAGACAAAAAGTACCACAGATTTATTGAATTAATTATGCCAAAACTGAGAGTAAAAAAGACAGTGCACTTGAAAGCGAGCAGAACTCAAAATTTTTTGATGTATCTGTGCATTTATTTTTGAAGACAGTAATTTCAGACCTATTCAGAAATAAGCAGCTAAAGAGTTTGGTAATGAATTTCTTCGTTCATATATTACAGTCGAAACCAGAAACTGCACGTAACTTCCGTTATGACTTTTTTTTCATTAACTTTTTTCGTGAAAATAATTATCATGAATTTCATTAAAGTTTCCAATTTATTCGATAAATATTCCAAATTATCAATAAAAACTTGGCCTCCAATTGATATCATACATTTTTATACTGCATGTAACTTGGACAGTACATTTTTCAATTTGTTCGATATTTATGATTTTTTTTGAAAATTTTTTATTTTTCTCTACAGAATTTTTTTCGATTGTTTTTTATTTTTGTTGCATTTTTTTGAACTTTTCAATTTTTCGTTTATTATTTCTATAGAATTTTTTTCTTGGTTCTGAATCTTTTTTCTATGTCATCCAGAAACAAGAGACCATCAATATATGTTAAAAGTCGAATTTTAGGGAGAGCGATCGACGTCGAGTATTGCGAAGTGACGAGGCAGCAACGAAGATTGCAGGAGTGAGCGGACGTGCGAGTGACTCGAGCGAGAGATGGCGCTGGAGTCAGTGCCTCGAGCGTCTGATGGGTTTACGACAAAGTAGTCGAGATTATGTTTGATTAAGTTCTTTCAAGGAGGTGAAACACCTCATTTATTGAATACAAAATTATTATTTTGATCCTTGCGATCGGGTACACTCAGGCGCTCACGCCAAATCAAAGGCGGGTAGGTTTGGGTGACTCGCCACCGTGATCCCTTGAGGCTGACCTCCGGAACCGGGCACGGTGGAGTGCGTGGTGAATCCTCCCGGTGGTGAGTGACGTCTGTGGCTGGTGCCACCGGCTCTGGCCCTGGTAGATCGGGCGCAGTGGCTGGACTGCGGCGTGGCGTAGTTGGAGCCTCCCACTCGCTGCCCGAGCTGATCTCGGCTTGGATGCCTCTGTGAACCCGGCAAGCAGGCCGGGTTTGAGTACTGGTGCTGGTGAGCCCCCGAGGAAAGTCCGGCAGTGGGGACAGCAAGGGGAGAGCTCCGCCGAAGGATGGAGACGTCCAGCGCCTGAGCCGGTCGTCGAATGGATGCAGCGTGGCCCGGGGAGGGTGAGTGCGCCGGAACGTCAGCCCCGAGATCGGGATGAGCCTCCACCGTGGTTGCTCCGCGGCACCTGCGGGTTCCGTCGTCGTGACAGCGATTCTCGGTAAACGAGAGAAACGGTAATCTGAGGGAGTAGGTTAGTACTTCCCAGAGAGGGTCGATTTGGATCCGAATTGTCGATCGATCCTGGCTCCTTAAATCATCGTTCGGATGATCGAATGTTGACGCGAAGGCGTGATTCACCGGGCCGCCTGGCGGCTGGTGGCTGAACGAGTAGTGAGCGCGCTCGTACTAGCTCGCGAGAGTGCTTGGGAGGTGCTGCCGCTCTGCGTGAGCGGTGGGGCTTTCGCGTGTGCGAGCTCGCGCTCGGCTGTGCGCTGTGCTTCTCGTTGTCTCGCTAGGCTTGCTGAGATGCCTCGCTCTCTCTCAGCTGTCCGTTCTCGCTCGCGTCTTAACAATATACTTGTCCCAACCTTTTTTCCCCTAGGCGAAGTTTATGGTTTAATATCAGGCCGTTTTTCTCAAAAGTTCCTCATTTATGTTATGACGGTTATAGGATTTTAGTATAAATTTCTATGAATTATTTGCTTAGATTTTTATAGATTCCATTCTCATACGAACATTTTTTATGGGAAAATCTTTTTCATGAAATTATCAGCAAATAAGGGACCATCAATGTACTGTTCCCAATCTTATTTTCCCTGGGTATGATGTTCGGCTAATAAAGTTGGTTTTCACCATGAAAGACCAATTTTTCGTAAAAATTGTAGTGAAAATATTTCGTCACAAGTCTGCCCTTGAACTTTGGCGATTTTTTTCCTTACACTCTAATATGTTATGCCTATTAGGAACTCAACAGCATGGAGGAATCCGGGATGAGGCCTGAGAAATGAATTTCGGTTTATAATGTTAGTTTCCACGTAAAAGACCAAGTTTTCTTCAAAATTGTACTGAAAATATTTCGACACTGGTTTGGTCTTGGACTTTGGTGATTTTTCTCCTTTTCTTCTAATATGTTTTGTCTATTGGGAACCCAAGAGCATGAAGAAATGCGTGTTGTGGGCCGTAATAGCATTTTCGGCTTATAACGTTGGTTTCCACGAAATAAGATCTATTTTTCGTCAAAATTGTACTGGAAATATTTCGTCACAGGTCTGTCTTTGGACTTTGGCGATTTTTTTCCTTGTACTCTAATATGTTTGATGTTGCGGGCCGAGATATGATTTTCGGCCTATAATGTTGGTTTCCACGAAAAACAACAAATTTCTCGTCAACATTGTACAGAAAATATTCCGTCACAGGTCTGTCCATGGAGTTGGGCTATTTTTTTTCTTCTACTCTAATTTGCTATGCTTATTGGGAACCCAAGAGAATGGTAGAAAGCGGGTTGGGGGCCGAGATATGATTTTCGGCTTATAACGTTGGTTTCCACGAAAAAGGACCTATTTTTCGTCAAAATTGTACTGGAATATTTCGGCACTGGTTTCTTCTTCCACGTTGGTGATTTTCCCCTTTATCTTCTAATATGTTTTGTGTAATAGGAACCCAAGAGAGTGAAGAAATGCGTCTCGTGGGCTGTAATATGATTTTCGGCTTATAACGTTGGTTTCCGCGACAAAAGGACCACCCTAATGCGTACATTAGGGTGGTTTCGAATTTCTTTGCTCCCAGGGGCTCAAATGCTTCCAAATTAATAAAAAATAATTCCCTGAAAATTTGAGCTCTTAATATTAACTCTAAGATAGTCCGCATTTCAACCTAAGATTCTTATGGAAATAACATGAGAAAAATTCCTTTCGTTCTTTAGTATTTCATAACTCTGGGACAAATAAATTAAAAATTTCAAGAGATACATATTTTCATACAGAATTTGACGCTCTACAAAAAAGGTCTTTTATGATTTCTAGCTAAGTCTATTGGTTTAAGAGTTATTTGAGCTCAGAGTTTAATTTTTTTTCTTATTATCAATATTATCAAGGATATTCATCAAACCCTTAGGGAAAAAATGGTTCGAACAAGTACATTGATGCTTCCGGGTTTCCTGATCATATCACGAAAAATGAAATAAAAATTCCTTGAAAAAATTATATAGCCAACTGTAAATAATTTCAACAGAACAATTGGAAAAAAATTTCACAAATTTTGAAAAAAACATTACATTAAAAAAAATACAAATCTGTAATTCGTTTGTAAAATGAAAAAAATTAAAATCAAACATGAGAAATAAAAAACCGAAATATCGCGCTTGAAATCATTTTGAAAAACGATGCCCCATTTTTTTTTATCTCATTCTAACAACTAATTCAATTTTAAAAAAATCCGTTCAAGTTAGTTACAGCATTAATATTAAGAATATAAATTCGAGGCCAAGTATTTTCTAATAAATTAAAAAAACTTACCACTTGAGTTACGTGCAGTACAAAAATTAATGATATCCAATCGCAGGACAAGTCTGAGCCCCTGGGAGCAAAGAAATTCGAAAACACCCCGTCTAAGGACCACCCTAATGGAGACATACAAAATTACTTCATTTTGCTTACTGCTTATTGAAGCAATAACCATGGTGCATATTGATGCACCATGTCTTTCACTTTTTGTCTTAAATGTGTAATAATAACTTTCAAAAATGTGACTCAGAAAATTCTGAGCCACATTTTCTGTTTTTCCTTATAGTATCGAAGTTTGTATTACTGGTATGCAGCGAGTACCTGTAAACTTTGATATTTCTCTAAAGCAGCCGGTGTGCAAATCATTTCATTTTTTGGTTTCAACTGTAGTATATAAATAAAGAAATGCATTACTAAAGTCTCCAGCCGCTTACTACTTCAGCGAATAGGGCTGTAATTGTTGTCGTCAAAAGCCAATGCACATGTACATCAAACAATTTGAAGTTTTGTTCGCTTTTCAGTACGCTGTCTTTTTACTTTTAGTTTTGTCATGATTAATTTAATGAATTCGTGGTAAGAAAATTTAGCTGAATAAACCACAGCGGATACTTGCAAACTATGAAAATTCTGTGTATTAACATGTGCACCAAGTATAATCACTTCCTATATTTTCTATGTATGCAATGCATATATAGAAAAATAAGCAACTCTGTTGGCTTTGACACGTTTTATACTTTTTCTTTCTCCGGTTGAACCTTGGTGTCTACATGCAGACTGAAAATTTTATGCATCGACATGTGTGCATCAACTTTCTATCTTTGGGTATTCTAATGAGAATAGAAAAGAATTCTTCAAAAAGTTATTGGAAGCACATTTTTTAATGAAATAAAAATTTATAGCTTTGGAATGCAATATATTTTTCTTAAAAAGGCCAATTCTAGTGGACTTGGTGGGCATTATATGTTTA